>NC_079419.1:25353810-25400181 GCF_026213295.1 Gadus chalcogrammus | reverse complement strand
CCGCAACTAGGTCAGTTGTTGAGAGATGTATCGGGGTTCTCAAACGCAGGTAAACCATAAGTAATAGCATCCCTTAAAAAGACATAAAAAATATCTAGATATAGATGTACTTTTTCTTATTTTGTTAGGTGTCACTGTCTTCATGGGGAGATGCGGATGCACCCAGAACGGTCTGCACTGTAATAGCAGCGTGCACAGTTCTGCACAACATTTGCACGCCAAAAGATCCCTCTCCCCAGACACACAGCCACCGGCAGTCCCCGAGGAAGATGTGCGTCAGCCAATCTCCTGAGGAGCATCGCTGGCCGATTAGTCCGTGCTCAGCTCATTAATCAGTTGTAAATATTGTTTTAATTATGTATATATGTTTTTATAGGCCGACACGAACTGTAAATCCGGGTGACAGCTCTTCTATTTATTCGAACATATCTCTCCTACAGAATCGAAAAACCTCATTAGCTCCTTGTCATTTGATGATGTTCACTGCATTGCTTCTGTCAAAAATAACCAGTCCCGTCTAATGCCTGCTCGTTGTATTTTATTGTTATGCATTAAAAAAATTGATGAAGCGAAAATGAATGAAAGAATGATTGGAAGAGAATAATTATTTGAACAGTAAATCTTAATTTGAACAGTAAAAAGTAAAACATTAAAACACGAGAAATATATATAATATAATAATATCTAAATAAAAATATAATAATATAATCAAACATTTCCTAACTCTAAAATATTTATTTACATTATTACATTGTACAGGGATGGTCACGGTTGGTCTTCAAAAATAATTGTTTGGGGCCTAATTTGTTGCTGGAGCAAAATGAATTGGAGCCGTAATTTAATTTGTTTCTAATTGGATTTTTGGTCTCGGCCTCTATTTAATGGTCTCCTTCTCCACCCGGACAATTTCTTCTCCATGAGGACCTTTGAAGGTCCTCACTTCTCCTCCGCTTCGTTGCCGGGGTGGGGATGGACAGGAAGGGGTTGCCACTGCTGGTTCTATCGTGGTGGTGGTGTTGAGCTGGTAGTGGCACTTTCCAAGTCTGAAACAAAATGTGAATTTATTAATTCTGGGCAATAAGGCTAGTCCTGCTTATTCAACTAACAAACCATCCTCAATAAATATGCTAGGCTACATACCTTCTTCCACTGCTCCGGCGGTTGAGGACATCCGCTGTCCACCCCGTCCAACCCGACGAAGGCCGGTGAATCCTCCCCGAAAATAGCGACGATAATGTCACTATAGGGTGATCTTTCGGGGGAGGACCACCACCAGTGGGATGGTGCTTTAGAGAAGAGACGTCCTTCTTGGCCCGGGACAGGAGGTCTTTCCATTTCTTTTGATGTCACCATCCGTCCGATGACAGCCTGAGTCTGAACAGCTGTTCAGACTCTCCATTATAAATTTCCATGTCTCTTGCTTACTTTTGTTTGTTACGACATTGGACTGCTTGGCAGTCAGTGCCGTCTTATTCTCACTGTATAATTGTATTAATTTTCTAATTTCAACGTCGGTGAAGTTAACTTTTCTCTCTCTGTTTCCTCCATCATGTCGGTTTGTCGGATTTGTCGGTTTGTCGGATGTTGGTAAAATAGTAAACAGCTGTTGTCACGAGGTATCCTAGCAACGCGGTGATATGCGCATCACATGGAACATTCACATGGCCGCGCATGGCTAAGACCGGGCCGTAGTTGAGACCAGTCGTAAGTCCCGTTGGTGCAACCGGCGTTAGTTCCATTCTAACGCCAGGTCGTAACTAAGACCTACTTAGCAGTTACGACCAGGCTTAGTTTACGGCCAGTTGGTGCAACCGGCCCCCAGGGGTCTTCAATTAAAATTTAACAAGGTCCGTTACTAAAAATTCCTTCCAAGAAAGGTCCGAACCTACCACATCCTAATAGCCTTCTTTGTCAAATACATTATTACAATACATATTACCTTATATTTTCAGATGTATTTATTTTCAATTTCCAATAGCTTACTTTTAACCATGAAAAACAAGTAAGTCAAAGTAACGCATATTAACATTTAAAGTAAACAAAACAGGTACATTAGGCCTGCAATTCAAGTAAACATAAAAAGTGCATAAGGCCTACATGTGAAGTAAGCAGAACAGGAACACTAGGCCTACACTTCAAATAAACACCAAATGCATTAGGCCTACATTTCAAGTAAGCAAAACAGGTACACCAGGCCTACATTTCAAATAAACACAAAAAGAGCATTAGGCCTTCATTTCAAGTAAGCAAAACAGTGTCTCAGTGGTGTTAGACCCAACAGGTCCTCACAGATCTTTCTTGTCTTGATGAAACAATCGCACATAAACCAAAAGCTGGGCATTATCCGTTACATCTGAAGACTCACAATGGCTAAGGATGGGGCACTCTGAACAGCCGCATGAAGCTGTGACAGTGCGTCATCTGATAACATTTCAGATTTTCTGGTTGTCGTTGCAGCTCACATTGGGATTTGCTTTATTTTTCACACATTCATCACAGAAGTCTGGCAGAACCAAGAGAAATACCAGTGAAGAGGTTTCAACCTTTGCAGAAGAAACCGGACATGTTGCGTCTCCGATTCTTTCCCCACCCTTCTTTTTCCTCCTTCTCTTTTTTTTCTTTTCCCCCCCTTCCCCGATCCTGTTGGTGCCATCCACAGGGATCTGTTCCAGTGCACTGCTGCAGTGGCGGACAGTAAATTCGATGTTCATAAACTCAGAGAAGCTACAAAGCTTTGTCTTTGAGACTCTTTGATTTTAGATAGAAAATTAAACACACGAAACGTATTACAAACCAAGTAACAAGCAATGAATCATAAATACAATATGGTATTCACAAAATACTGCAGACGTTAGAAAATTTAATAATTAATCACTTTGCAGCAAAAAAGAGTGTTGCAAAACAAGTGTCAATGAATCACTCATACAATAAGGTATGCACAAAATACTGCAAAGAAATGCATGATGTTTACTAAAGGCATTCATAAGCAAAATAATAGATAGAGTTCAGATTCAAATTATTGTAAATACAATTAATGTAGTATGGTTTATCTAGTTTGCACTCAACTGAAGTATAAACAAAATACAATAATGTATTAGGGCTGTGCAGAGGTAGACGGGACAGCAGCCCCTGATGCTGTGTCCATTGGGGGTGGTACTGAAATATTTTAAAAGTGCATCTGAAGAGAGAAGAGAAGTATATGTGACAACTGTTACATTTTAATAAAATAACAGATGCTTGGTGTGCTAGACATGAGACTAATATAGACTAATAATGAAAATGTGATGAGATTCATTCAACTTTATTGTCATTGCAATGCAATTCAGTCTAACCAGAGTGCAAAAACCAGTAAAGTGCAGTGAAATTAATATATATATAGCCTATGAATGATATGTGAAAGCTAAGGTATGAAATATTAAAAGTAGCCTAATACACTTTAACTGCACCTAAACACTGATGTCAACTTTAACAAACATAAACGGTGACACATAAAACCAAATGCTTACAACCACCCTATTACAAAGGGGATGGACAACTAAAAGCATTTTAACTGACATACAAGCAGTAAAGACACCTGTAAAATATCACCTGAAAAGGCCTAACGTTAAGTTTCCAAACGTCCCTGATGAATTTAAGGTTGAGTAACATTAACACACGTCGACTCAGCTATTTATTGATTATTAAACAATGTTGCTATCGTCCGAAGTAAGCTAGCAACCTAACACTCTGCTCCAACAACGGTAACTACGATGCATTAAACTATTAATTTCATGCACTTCATCACATTGACATTACTGTACCTCTATCTTTTTCACGTTTTTCCTCCTCTTCTTTCCTTCTTTTCCTTCCTTGGGCGCCGGATGGCTTCAGTCTTTTGGACATAATTCCGATACAGTGTCATTAATCTTTTTCTTCGTTTCGGGGTCACGGTCCGGTCAGATTCAGGCAGCTGGCCTCTTGACCCCGCCCCCCTCACAGAGGGCAGGTACAGAGCAACGAGCCAAGCAGGCACCCAGAAAAAAGGCTTCTCCATTATTTAATAGTCTTTGCTATGACTTTATGTTGTTGTGGGCTTAAATAATATTTCGAAAATAATATTAGTAATGGCACTGGTAAAAAAAAAAAGTAATATATATATATACAATTTTTTTTTTTTTTTTTTTTCTCCCCCCGTTTTCGGCGCCCCCCGCGGATGACGGCGCCCCTAGCACTTGCCTATGCTGCCTATGCCCAGGGCCGATGTCACGTTAAAATTGTACCGGGGGCGAAAATTGTCAAGTTGTTGACAACTTGACAACTGATTTGATTGGGTTGTCCGTTGCCGTGCAGGCTTCAAAAAACATTTGGCTCATGTTTCCAAAGACGAAATAACATAATACAGATAACGGATCGCTAGATAACACTTGTTTTTACTTTATATTTGTATTTTATTGAATTGTTTAATCGAATTTAGCTAGTAAACTGAGCGTTTAAAGCAGGTTTCAAAAACCATTCGCGCTCATGTTGCCGAACACCAAATAACATAATACAGATAATAACGGATCGCTAGATAACACTTGTTTTTACTTTATATTTGTATTGTATTGAATTGTTTAATCTAATTTAGCAAGTTAACTGAGTGTTTAAAGCAGGTTTCAAAAACCTGTCTTGTCATGCTCAATGAAGGAGTGCAATGAACGTGCATGAAAGTTTGCGAATGTTCAAGAACCTTCCCACGTCATTCGACGCGCGAATGTTCAAGGACCAACAGACGACGATCGCGTCGTCTGTTGCCACGCAGGTTTGGAATTTGTCAACAACTGATGACGTAGGCCGATACAATTTTCGCCCCCGGTACAATTTTAACGTGACAATGGCCGTAAGCAATTTTTGTCTGGACCATATTAGCTTTTATACAGGAGGAGGACGTAAGGAGTGAGAGCGCTGCCGTGGCCAGAGACGGGACTTGTACAGAAACAATGATTAGATCCATAATGAATGAATGAATACGTTATTCCAGACTCAGAGTTACATATTTGAACGCAATGCATTACACTGCTTGGGCGTCATCGTTTGCGTGATCTTTTGAAGAAACGTAGCGTTGCAAAACCTGGGATGGACTAAGGTGGACCGCCGTCATTGCAGCTCTCTGCTACGTCACTACACTGTCCACATGTTTCACAAATAGAGTTTGAGGAGACGTCGTCAGAGTCTGTATGTTGCTTAAATTCTCCAAAGCAGTGGGCGCTAAAGATCAGCGCACGGTAGGCCATTGCATCCAATGAGCTCGAGTTGAAAAAGTATAATGCTTACAGCACCTGGTATTCCCAGGCGGTCACCCATCCAAGTACTAACCAGGCCCGACCCTGCTTATCAGCCGAGATCAGACGAGATTGGGCGTGCCTAAGGTGGTATGGCCGTAAGCAATTATAGACTTGACCATATTAGCTTTTATACAGTAGGAGGACGTAAGGAGTGAGAGCGCTGCCGTGGCCAGAGACGGGACTTGTACAGAAACAATGATTAGATCCATAATGAATGAATGAATACGTTATTCCAGACTCAGAGTTACATATTTGAACGCAATGCATTACACTGCTTGGGCGTCATCGTTTGCGTGATCTTTTGAAGAAACGTAGCGTTGCAAAACCTGGGATGGACTAAGGTGGACCGCCGTCATTGCAGCTCTCTGCTGCTCCCTGCTAGCAGCGTCACTACACTGTCCACATGTTTCACAAATAGAGTTTGAGGAGACGTCGTCAGAGTCTGTATGTTGCTTAAATTCTCCAAAACAGTGGGCACTAAAGATCAGCGCACGGTAGGCAATTGCATCCAATGAGCTCGAGTTGAAAAAGTATAATGCTTACAGCACCTGGTATTCCCAGGCGGTCACCCATCCAAGTACTAACCAGGCCCGACCCTGCTTAGCTTCCGAGATCAGACGAGATCGGGTGTGCCTAAGGTGGTATGGCCTTAAGCAATTATAGACTTGACCATATTAGCTTTTATACAGGAGGAGGACGTAAGGAGTGAGAGCGCTGCCGTGGCCAGAGACGGGACTTGTACAGAAACAATGATTAGATCCATAATGAATGAATGAATACGTTATTCCAGACTCAGAGTTACATATTTGAACGCAATGCATTACACTGCTTGGGCGTCATCGTTTGCATGATCTTTTGAAGAAACGTAGCGTTGAAAAACCTGGGATGGACTAAGGTGGACCGCCGTCATTGCAGCTCTCTGCTACGTCACTACACTGTCCACATGTTTCACAAATAGAGTTTGAGGAGACGTCGTCAGAGTCTGTATGTTGCTTAAATTCTCCAAAACAGTGGGCGCTAAAGATCAGCGCACGGTAGGCCATTGCATCCAATGAGCTCGAGTTGAAAAAGTATGATGCTTACAGCACCTGGTATTCCCAGGCGGTCACCCATCCAAGTACTAACCAGGCCCGACCCTGCTTAGCTTCCGAGATCAGACGAGATCGGGCGTGCCTTTTTTTTTATTTATTTTTTATTAACACAAAATATATACATACACCATCATACATAAATAAAACAAAACAAAATAAAACAAGAAAGATGCTACATCAAACCAAAATAACTACAAACAATACTGGGTTAGCCAGGATGCTTTTGTAAAAACCTTCAATACACTGGCCCCTCACCAAATCAAAAAAGTCATGGACTTAAAACACTAATTAACAAGAAATAAAAATAATCAGTCACCCTGCTGACCTCTTAGCCGCACCTCCAGCCCGTAGGCGCCCCCTTCAACTCGTCCAAAATCCAATTTCACTTCCCCATCGTCTCCAAGGACAACAAAAGTGCTCCCCTCCACAAACCCTCCCAGAAACTCATCATCCCCAACATATCTATACACCATATTCACATCTCTTCTCATTATACTTTTAAAAACACTCCATACCTTCAGAGCTTGGGGCTCTCCAGACTTTTAGGTTTTGTTAGTAAATGTTTAGTTGTAGTCTTAGTTTAATTTAAGTTTAATTGTGAAGTTGTTGCCACGCAATCATCTTGGGGGTCTCCTGACCATAGATTTTTGTTAGTAATAGTTTAGTTATAGTTTTATTTTAGTTTTAGTGTAATTGTTTACTTGGGTTGCCATGGCGATGGATACACAGCTCTCCAGGCTAAACGTTTTTGTTTTTTAATAGTTTTTGTTTTTTTTAACACTAATGTGCCCTCCATTGGCAAAACAGTATAGCCGTGCTGAGCTCCTGGTCATAAATCGTGATGTACATCGACTGTCAAGCGAGATGTCCATCCCTCCCGAGATCCGCAGATTGGCCAGCGGGGGCTCTGCCTCGGCAGGCCGGCGGAGGAGACGCTGTGAGCGGAAGCAGAGGCGAGGAAGCGGGCCGGTGTGCGAGCTCGGCTAGGGGCTAACCCATCCAGGCAACCGCTTCCTTCGATCTTCCTGGCCAGTGTTCGCTCAATACGGAATGAACTGGACAAGATTGGACTTCGACTCACAGCGCAGAGGACTTTGACAGGCTGCTGCTGCATGATCTTCACCGAGACGTGGTTGGACAGCACCACGCCAGACGCAGCTGTCCAGCTAGCGGGCCGCACCGTTTGCCGGGCCGACAGAACAGCTGACTCGGCTGTATGGGGGCGGAGCAGGCAGCCATCCAGAGGCTGATTGAAACGAAGGGAGGGATCATTGGAGTGGAGCTGCCCGACATCTTGTCCATCTCCTCCTCCCGTTGCCTGCAGCGCTCTAGACGCATCCTCACGGACCCTTCTCGTCCTGCCCATCGTCTGTTCCTGTTGCTCCCGTCGGGGAAGGGGTTCGGATCAAGGGGGGCACGCACCTCCAGGATGGCAAAGAGCTTCTGTCCCTGTGCAATGGGGCTCCTCAACAGCTTGACCACCCCATTCCCCACTCCCCTTCGTCTCCCCCCGCCCCCGGCCCAGCCCTCCCTGCCCCCCATGGACTGCACTCTAGGACTTGATGCACCTTGATATGGAGATGTGGAGATATGTTGCTTTTGTTATTTGTATTGTTATTTTGTGTATGATATTTGTGAATCTATTTATTAATTGTTGTTTGTTATTGTTTAGCTGTGTAAGTCTGGTTGCCTCTACTGTCTCGTTGTCTTTATGGCAATGACAAATAAAGTACTTTGAACTTTGAACTTTGTACCTCAACTCTCTTCTCCTCATAATGGGCCAAATTTCTCCTGAGCTTGACAGCAAACCTTGCGTGGCTTAAAACATAATTTAACAGATTAACATTACAACCTTCCACCCTACTTGTCACACCAAACAGCCACAACTCTCTCCATTCCATTCTCTCCACAAACCCTCCTCCCCAACATCTGTTTATTAATCCTTTAATTTTCACAAAGTATCCCTCCAACTCACAGCATTCAACAAACTCATGCATACACGTTTCCACCCCCACTCCGCACACATCACATTCCTTCCTCACATTCACATCAAACCTACTAATTATTAAATTGTTGAACACCCTATTGTGCCGCAAAAGGAAATCAAAATCTTCACATTCAATACAGTTCCATTTCACTCTTAAATTCCTCCATATTCCCCCTACATCCATATCAATCATCACTCTAACACACATGTGTCAATCTCCAGGCCCGCGGGCCACATGTGGCCCGCCACGTCATTTCATGTGGCCCGCGAGTCTCCCGCGAGTCTCCCGCGAGTGCTTGATTCGTGGTAAAAAAAAAGGTTGTTTTATTTATTTTATATTTTACCCGCGAAGTGACGGCCTTCTGCCACTAGATCGCTGTGTCCACATCAGTGTTTAATTAATGCGACAAGTGAGATTGAGCAGAAATATCCATGAGAAATATCCACACATGATCCCAAAATGTCCAGGAAGCGAAAGGTTGACGCAGATGGAAGGTTGTTTCATGAAAGATGGGAAGGCGAATATATGTTTGTGCTACAAGGAGAAAAACCGGTATGTCTTTTGTGTTCTGAGGCGGTTGGTCATCAAAGAGAACAATCTACGTCGGCATTATGAAACCAAACACGGAGCCAAGTATGCTAAAGTTAGCCTTCAAGAAAAACAAGCGATAGTTAAAGAGTTAAAAGGCAACCTGCGATCGCAACAGAATTTGTTCACAAAAGCCACAGCCAAAAACGATGCGGCTGTGAAAGCTAGCTTTATTGTAGCTGAAGAAATCGCCCGCACTTCCAAGTCTTTTTCAGAGGGTGCCTTTGTGAAGCAGTGCATGCTGAAGGTGTGTGAGCAGGTGTGCCCCGACCAGATACAGGCTTTTAAAAATGTGAGTTTGTCAAGAAACACCATCGCGGACCGAGTCAAGGAGCTAGCAGGAAACCTAGCAGATCAGCTGGCGGAAGAGTCACGCAGTTACACAGCTTTTTCATTAGCTGTTGATGAAAGCACAGACAACAGGGACACGGCACAGCTTTCCATTTTTATTAGAGGCGTGAAGTCGGACCTCTCTGTCACCGAGGAGCTCTTGGATGTAGCTGCCATGCATGGGACCACAACTGGACGGGATATTTATGAAGCGGTGGAGAAGTCTGTGAGTAAAACTGGATTGCCCTGGGAAAAGTTGGTGGGATTAACTACAGATGGTGCACCTGCAATGTGTGGAGTAAAAACGGGCTTGGTTGGACTAATGAAGGAGAAAATGCAAAAAAGTAACTGTCACACGCCTCTGATAAGTTATCATTGCATTATCCACCAAGAAGCTTTGTGTGGAAAGGTGCTGGGGATGGATAATATAATGACCACAGTCACGAAAACAGTGAACTTCATTCGGGCGCGTGGCCTGAATCACCGGCAGTTCCAGCTGTTCTTGCAGGAGATGGGTTTGCCATCTTTGCCAGTCCTTTCACCACCGATGTCAGCAGTGTGCCCCATCACCTTCAGCTGAAGTTGATCAAGCTTCAAAGCGACAGTGGCCTAAAGGTATGGCCACACCAACCGCGTTACCCGCGTAAGACGCGTATAAAATCTGCAATTTTTCCATAGGGAACCATTGGTTTACGCGCGTATGAGCTGCGTAGATGCGTATATACGCACCATGCGCAACATTTTAGCCGCGTTAGCCGCGTATGAGCTGCGTATATACGCACCTAACGCACCTACGCGCCTACGCCCGGAGTTCAAAAAATTGAACTTTCAACGTTCCAACGCGTGATGCTTAGCCGCGATAGCCAATCAGCGTGGAGCTTGACCCGACGTCACTGGCAGAGAGTAGTGACGCTTGCACAGAAGCATACGGCCGACATCTTTCTTTATTCTGGGTGGAAATAGTAACATAGTTACGCCATTAAATGCGTTTATGGAAACATTTTTAGCGAGAAATGTGCATTTTACTTTCATAATGTTCGCTCGGTGAATGTGAAGGATGTTTGGTTTGATAGTTATGACGAAGAGTGAACGCTCCGTTCACTTGCATGGACAGAGTCTCTGGTTGCTAAGCAACCTCAACGTCTTGGCGGACTATTTCTCTGCTGATCAACACTACGAATGCTGGAAACACACCAGACACACCATGTGAAGTTATTTAACCCGATTATTGTTATTTATATCCGAGATTATTTAATCTAACCCGATCTAAACTCTATCATGCACCCAAACACGGCGGCGTTTGGGTTTCCTGCCTCAGACTCCTAAATCCAGCGCAGCCACATGCGCGTTGAACCATTTTTGTGACACACAATGATCAAGCAACATTTTAGCTGCGTTACGCGCGTAAATCTTACGCGGGTTACGCGTTTGGTGTGTTCGTACCTTAAGAGCAAAGTTCCAGGATGCCGCAATCGAGGACTTTTACCATCTACTGCCCCCTGGTGAGATGCCACAGCTTTGACTTCATACTGCCCGGGTTCTCTCCATGTTTGGGAGCACCTATCTGTGCGAACAGATGTTTTCAATAATGAATCTAAATAAAACCAAGCACAGATCACGCATCACTGATGACAACCTCCACGCTGTTTTACGGATTGCCACAGCACAACAGCTAAAACCAGACATCGACACACTGGTCAAAGGAAAACGGTGTCTGATATCTGGCCAGAAAACAGATAGGTAAGCAAAAACCGAATTAAAATATATGGCAATAAATGTATTTCCATCAAAAATAATAATAGTTAAACTGAGTGCAATTTAATGATTGTGCTTGCATTTTTTTGTGTGTTTGTTGTTTTCAGAACATGATCAATGGATGAGGATGGTGGAGAGGGGATCCACTTGGTGTGTTCATGGACAGGCAGTATATCCTCATCATTTCCAACTCAGTTGTGAACTGAGACAACCCTTATTTTGTTATTTTCAGTTTATTACATATACTACTTTATGTGTAGCAATGTATTTGTTGTTTACAGGTGTATGTGTTTATGATAAGACAGACAAATGTTTACTCTTGCAAGGCTGTGTGCAGCCATTTATTTTTGTAAAATGCTACATCTGTCACACATGTTCTTAGTAGCTCAATACTGTTGGTTGTATGTTATTCTGACCCTCCCGACTGTGTAAAAAAAAAATTAAACAAAGTAAATGTCATAACTTGTGTTTTGATAATATATTTCTTTATTTACTTGAATAGTTTGATCGTTGATCAATGGAGTAATGTGGGTTTCTTAACCTGACAAATTTAAAGGATTATTGTTATAGTAACATTTTTTTCTCATCTATGCATATGTTATGTTTGTAACTTCTATAAGTAATAAATGCAGAAGGTCATTTAACAATATGTTATGGAGTAGTTACATTTATTATACATTATATTTGGTTACATACTGTTTTACATTTACATGTGGCCCTTTGAGGGCAACCATTATGCTGATGTGGCCCCCGGTGAAAATGAGTTTGACACCCCTGCTCTAACCCATACTTTCTCCGCAGCCGGTCTCCTCACTTCTTTCCCTCTTCTTTCCATCACCTCCCTGGCTATCCTAACTCCCTTCCCACCCCACACAAACTCACTCACCATTCTCTCCACCTCCTTCAAAACTCTCTAAGGCACATCCAAAACATTCATTGCATACACAAGCTTGCTCATTACCAGCGCATTCACAACTGTCACCTTCCCCTTCAGCTTCAACCCTCTAAGTTTCCAAAACCTTAACGTCTTCCTAATACCATTCATTATCCCTTCAAACTGCATATCTCTCCCTTCTTTATTCTCTATCCCTAAGTTCACACCTAATATCCTAAAATAATCCTTTTTTTCTTTCAATCCTATCTCCCTCCTACCTGCTCTCTCCACACCTACATACATGATTTCTGACTTTTCCATGTTTATTTTCGCCCCTGATGCCCTGCCATACAACTCTACACTACCTAAAACCTCAACTACACTTTCCCTGTCCCTTACTGTAACTGTCGTGTCATCCGCATACTGAAATAATAAACTAACCCGCCCCTCTGGCAACTCTATACCCCTGATCCTATCATTTTGCATAAGTAGAGCCGCTAGCGGCTCTGCCGACAAGGAGTACAGCAGAGCCGACAGCGGACAGCCTTGCCTAACCAACCTTTCTAGTCTAAATGCGTCTGTGACTATCCCATTGATTTTAACACAACTCACTGCCCTGTCGTACATTCTCTTTATCCAACCTACCAACCTGTGCCCAAAACCAAATTTACCTAACACTCTATATAAATAATCATGATCCACCCTATCAAATGCTTTGTTCAAATCTAAACTTACAACTATCCCCCCTTTATCTCTCTTCATAAATTCAATTATGTCCCTGATACTACTTATTGTGTCCGCTATGTCCCTACCTGGTATACTATATGCCTATGTGCTTCCCACCACCTTCCCTATTACCTGCTTGACCCTGTTGGCTAACACCCTTGCTAAAACTTTATAATCACCATTCAACATACTAAGTGGCCTATAATTCTGTAGCTTAACCCTACTCCCTTTCTTGTGTATCACCGTTACTAACCCTGTCGACATGCTCAGCGGCATCTCGCCCTTCTCCTCTATCCATCTAAATAACCTCTCTAGCACTGGCACTAGCTCCTCCCTAAACTCAACATAAAATTCACCAATTAACCCATCTATCCCTGGACTCTTATTTCTCCCTAACCCTCCTATCGCTTCATTTATTTCACCCGTCCCTATTCCTGTCTCACACATCTCCCTATCATCATCGCTCAACCTGGCTTTCACACTATCCAACACCTGCCTCATACTCTCCTCATCCACTTCTTCTTTCCTAAATAAATCCCTATAAAAATCTTCTACTCTTTCAGCTATCCCTACAAAATCAGTAATCATCTCCCCTTCCTTTCCTTCCACCTTTTCTAAATAATTCTTATTCTGCTTCGTCTTTTCTAATCCTAAAAAGAATCCTGTACATTTCTCTCCCTCAATCACATATCTGGCCCTACTTCTGACTATTGCACCCATACACCTCCTCTGTTCTATCTCCTTCAGTTCATCCTTAATTCTAATATACTTCCCCAAATCATAGCCTACCACCTCATCCGCTCTCTTTGCCTCTCTAGCTAAATCTCCCTTTAACCTCCTCTCTCTCTCTCTCTGTGTCATATTCCTGCCTCTACTATAACCCATTCTCAATTCCTTTATCTCTCCTTTCAAACTCTCCCACCACCTCCCAATGTCCTCCTCATACATTCTCTCATTCTTCCTCCTCAATATACATTCTCTCACTTTCCTTTTGTACTTTTCTTCTCTCAGCAACTCACCGTTCATACACCACACGCCTCCCCCTCTCCTCTCAAACCCCTGACCTAAATTAAACCCTAACACCATGTGATCACTGAGCGCAGTAACCTTATACTCAATTCTCCCTATCCTACCTGAAATGCCGTTTGTACTCAAAACTAAATCTATCCTACTCTGTTTTAAAACTCCTCTCACCACTTGCCTCCTTGAAAAAACCCTCCCCTCTGGATTCCTTTCCCTCCACACATCTATTAAACCATTGTCTCTCATAACCTCCTCCAACACACCTCTTGACAAGTCATTCCTGAAACACATACTTGCAGACGCATCCAACCTCCCACCACACGTTAAAGTCACCCACCACCAAACAGTTTTCCACACACATTCCCCCCAATCCCTCAAAAAAAAAAACTCCTCTCCTTCACCTCATTCGGCGCATACACATTCAACAATCGACATATTTTACCCAAGTACTCAAAAGTAATTCCTATCACCCTCCCATCACCATCATCCACACACTTCGTCACTTTCTCAACCACTCCCCTTTTCACTAAAATTGCTACCCCTCTTGATTTAACACCACCATTATTCACATACATGTCCCCCATCCATTCTCTCTCAACCACCCTCATAACCTCCTCATCCCAATGTGTCTCTTGCAAACATATTATTTCTGCCTCACACACCATCAAGGTTTGCTGCCTCCTGTTCCTGTCCCTTAGCCCATTAGCGTTAAAAGAATTTATCCTGATCATTAAAAGCATAAATGAGAAGAGATTCCACACGTTATGTTATTAATTTGCACTTTTTTTCCCCTTATCTTCTCTCTCCTTCCTCCCCGATGGTCTTTTCCTATTTCCACCCACCACCTCCATGTTTTCCTCCCCACTGTCTGATATATCAGAAGCCACCCACCTCCTACTTTCTGTTATATCCGAAGCCTTCCAGCCCCACTTAATCCCCCTTGCCACCGACCTTCCCTCTCCCTGTCCCACCACAGTCATTCCACTCTTTTCCCCTCCTTTCGCTCCCTCACCCGCGCTGCTCCGTCCCTCTCGTTCGTCCGTCCCTCTCACCGCACTGTCCGCGCTGCAGCCGTTCTCCTCCCTTTCCTTCTCTCCTCCCGTCTCCGTTAAACCTTCCGCTGCCGTCACGTCCTCTGCCATTCCATCCTGCTCCTCGTCCTCGTCCTCCTGCTCTCCTTCCCCGCCGACTCCCACGCCACTTCCTTCCGCTTCAGTCGCCTCAGCTCCAGCTCCGCTACCGCCTTCTCCACCCTCTCCTCTCGGTCGCTCCTCCTCCTCGCCGACGTCCGTCTCCCGGCTCCCGCCTTCTCCTCCTTGTCGCCTCTGTTCCTCTTCTGTGCCACACTCTCTTGCGTAGTGCCCCTGTCCATGGCACCTGTGGCATCTGAACTCCGGACAGTCCCTCAAAATGTGTCCCGGTTGGATACACATCCTACATACTTTCTCCTATCTGTCGTGGATCACCCGGAAGTACTGGGGACCCGTAGCTGTGCTGAACTGCGTCGAATACGGCAACGACCTGACCAAGTCATTGAATTTCACTTTCAGAAACCTGGTCCCGTCTGCAATGTTAGTGCCAGGCCACATTCTCCTTTTGATAGGTGAGGCAGCTGAGACCCCCCACCCCTGTAGCTTCAGAATAACGTCATTGTCCGTGGTGTACGCCGGAAGCTCCAAGAACGACACCACCGTTACGTCACTGGTGAGCTCTTTTGCAATTATACTAACCCCTCTTATTTTGAAACCGTCCATAAGCTTATTTTTCCCGCTGAGATGTCCCATTGTCAATTCGTAGTTTTTCAATCCAGTTTTACGGCATGCCATCAACTCCCCACACACCTCTTTCGTCACTCTCATGAACTCCATCACTGTTACTGGATCTTCCCCGATCAGTTCAACACTCACGGTTAGTTCTTTGTCGTATTTATTCTCCTTATCTCCAGCCTCTTCTCCCCTCTGGTCTTTCTTTCCATAGTCTACTCCCTCCAAGCCCTTTCCGTTTCCATCTTCCGTTTCCATTATGTCCGTCCGCATGGTAATCCTTCCCCAAACCAATGGGAGAATTATATTCCCCCAAACAGTGCCTCACTGTTTGGGGGAGATGTATCGAGGTTAATCAAAAAATAAGATACTTAAACAAGCATAAAGGTAGCAACAAACACTCAACTGCTCTCAGCTCACTGCTCACTTCCTGCTTCCTGCTCGCACACCTGACCGAGATCAGACGAGATCGGGCGTGCCTAAGGTGGTATGGCCGTAAGCAATTATAGACTTGACCATATTGACCATATTAGCTTTTATCCAGGCCCGACCCTGCTTAGCTTCCGAGATCAGGCGTGCCTAATGACCTGCGTGAAGTTGGCACCCCATGTGTAAAAAAAACATGTACAACTATTTCAGATCGTTTGTGCTTCGTTTGTGCACGACAAATGAACATTTGTGCTCATACCGTTTTTGAGATATCAAACATTACATTTTGTAAACATATGACGTCACTCAGCACCCCAATATTGTCCGAATCGGTTCAAATGTGTCTCAATCATTTGTGCATCGTTTGTGCACGTTTGTGCACGACAAATAAACATTTGTGCTCTTTTAATTTTTAAGCTATTAAGGTTTCATTTTTTTCACTCAGCACCCCAATGTCAGAATTGGTTCAAATCGGTCTCAATCCTTTGTGCTTCGTTTGTGCACGACAAATGAACATTTGTGCTCATACCACCTTTGAGATATTAAACATAACATTTTGTAAACAAATCACGTCACTCAACTTCCGAAGCTGGCGCCCCAAAGGTGAAAAACATATATAAAACTTCTTCTGATCGTTTGTGCTCGACGCATGAATATTCCTGCTTTTATTGTTTAACAAGTGACGCAGTTGGTCACGCGGCGTAGTTGTGCTGCAGAAGACAACCGCGGGAAGATCTGAAGGCTTCGACTCAAACGTCTCCTGTGCTAACACCGGTTTTTGTCTTCTGAGAGGTGAGTAAAGTCGTAGCGTACTATGTGTGGCCTGTGGGATTAGGTCTTCTCTCTCTAGCTGTGTTCGAAATCGTTCCCTATCATGGATGTAGTGCACTAAATAGGGTGCACGCCATTTTGTAGGGTGTTCGAATTCTCAGTGGTCCACTATATAGGGCACTATATAGTGGACTTAAAATAGGGTACATAAGATGTTCCCTACATGTTACTCCCGTATACCACAATGCAATGCGGTTGTGTTTTTCCGGAGGAAAATAAGAAGCTTAATAACCTAGAAAACGAATACATTTAATGATGGAGTCTCCGGCTTTTGTTTAGAAATGTCAACAATTTATTTGGGATTTAACATAGAAAATGTAACATTCAAAATTAATAAGAAAAACCTTGTTCAAGGAAATGTAACATTCAACATCAATACAACCTCCAGCTTTCCTCGAGAGTGCCCGGTTTGTTTACATGATATGGGCGCATCTGTCTGCGTCACACAAATAGCCGGCGCATTTACTGACGCAAATGACGTTTAGAAATGTTCAGCGTAGTGTCCGAATTCTCGTTCCCTATTCCCTATATAGTGCACTATATCATGTACACTATATAGGGAATAGGGAACGAGTGTATAGGGAACGATTTCGAACACAGCTTCTGTCTTGTGCTGATGTTCCCTGCTACACGTTCTCTTTCCCTGTACCGCTGACGTCACCTAATAGGGGTGGGACAGGTGGGCGGTTGCGATCAGGCAGGTGTAAAGGCACCCGGGGTCCTCATGCCGGTAAGGCACACGGGGTCCTCATGCCGGTAGCAGCAGTGTCTAGAGCATGGTCTAGAGGTGTGGGTCGCAGCCCAAGTGGTCGTTGAGTGCTCGCCGACGGTGACACTGTCTGTGCGAGTTACGAGCCTGGGTCTGCGTTCAGCGATCCCGATGGGAGAAGGAACAAGACGCTAACGGCAATCCGAGTGTCGGCTGCTGTTCTCGTGATTGGGGTGAATGAGATACGTGTGCAGGCACAAACGATGCACAAACTAATGAGACCAATTTGAACCAATTCTGACATTATTGGGGTGCTGAGTGAAAAAAATGAAACCTTAATAACTTAAAAATTAAAAGAGCACAAATGTTTATTTGTCGTGCACAAACGTGCACAAACGATGCACAAATGATTGCGACACATTTGAACCGATTCGGACACTGCCTAATGTTTGATATCTCAAAAACGGAATGAGCACAAATTTTCATTTGTCGTGCACAAACGTGCACAAACGAAGCACAAACGATCTGAAATAGTTGTACATGTTTTTTTTACACATGGGGTGCCAACTTCACGCAGGTTGCCTAATGTGGTATGGCTGTAAGCAATTATAGACTTGACCATATTAGCTTTTATACAGGAGGAGGACGTAAGGAGTGAGAGCGCTGCCGTGGCCAGAGACGGGACAGAAACAATGATTAGATCCATAATGAATGAATGAATACGTTATTCCAGACTCAGAGTTACATATTTGAACGCAATGCATTACACTGCTTGGGCGTCATCGTTTGCGTGATCTTTTGAAGAAACGTAGCGTTGCAAAACCTGGGATGGACTTAAAGGCACCCAGTGCAACTTTATGTAAACATTCAATGAAAAATAAACATTCAATTTCTAGTCTTTTTTACACGTAGTAAGTTTCAATAACTCCATACCATTACATATCGACATTCAAGGAGCAAAGATGAGACGTCGCTGTGTGGTGAGAACTGATAGAAAATCGTAAACAACAACAATCGCCGGTGGGGAGAAGCCATTTTTCCATTGACTGGAAACCTGCTTTATTTATTGTAGGTTACAAAAAATAAAGAAAATGGCGGTATTGTTGTTGTTATCGATTTTCTATCAGTTCTCACCACACAACGACGTCTCATCTTTGCTGCTTGAATGTCGGTATGTAATGGTATGGAGTTATTGAAACTTACTACGTGTAAAAAAGACTAGAAATTGAATGTTTATTTTTAAGCCTCGAAAGTTGCACTGGGTGCCTTTAAGGCCGATACATACCTCCGGATACGGACAGTTTCGTCCGGTCCCAGAGGTGTTTCGTGGGAACAATAACAATAAACAATAAAATAAAAATGTCAGGTAAATAGTATAATATAAGTATATACAAATAAAATATATATATATATATATATATATAGATGGATGGATGGATAGATGGATAGATAGATAAGACGAAACACCTCCGGGACCGGACGAAACTGTCCGTATCCGGAGGTATGTATCGGCCTTAAGGTGGACCGCCGTCATTGCAGCTCTCTGCTGCGTCACTACACTGTCCACATGTTTCACAAATAGCGTTGGAGAGACGTTGTCAATGTCTTTATGTTGCTTACATTCTCCAAAACAGTGGGCGCTAAAGATCAGCGCACGGCAGGCCATTGCAGCCAATGAGCTGAGTAACCCCTGACTGCAGCCCGCAGATCGAGGAGGAGCTAAATGTGGGCGGGGTTAAACGTTTAACCCCGCCCACATTTAGCTCCTCCTCGATCTGCGGGCTGCAGTCAGGGGTTACTCAGCTCATTGGCTGCAATGGCCTGCCGTGCGCTGATCTTTAGCGCCCACTGTTTTGGAGAATGTAAGCAACATAAAGACATTGACAACGTCTCTCCAACGCTATTTGTGAAACATGTGGACAGTGTAGTGACGCAGCAGAGAGCTGCAATGACGGCGGTCCACCTTAAGGCCGATACATACCTCCGGATACGGACAGTTTCGTCCGGTCCCGGAGGTGTTTCGTCTTATCTATCTATCCATCTATCCATCCATCCATCTATATATATATATATATATATATTTTATTTGTATATACTTATATTATACTATTTACCTGACATTTTTATTTTATTGTTTATTGTTATTGTTCCCACGAAACACCTCTGGGACCGGACGAAACTGTCCGTATCCGGAGGTATGTATCGGCCTTAAAGGCACCCAGTGCAACTTTCGAGGCTTAAAAATAAACATTCAATTTCTAGTCTTTTTTACACGTAGTAAGTTTCAATAACTCCATACCATTACATACCGACATTCAAGCAGCAAAGATGAGACGTCGTTGTGTGGTGAGAACTGATAGAAAATCGATAACAACAACAATACCGCCATTTTCTTTATTTTTTGTAACCTACAATAAATAAAGCAGGTTTCCAGTCAATGGAAAAATGGCTTCTCCCCACCGGCGATTGTTGTTGTTTACGATTTTCTATCAGTTCTCACCACACAGCGACGTCTCATCTTTGCTCCTTGAATGTCGATATGTAATGGTATGGAGTTATTGAAACTTACTACGTGTAAAAAAGACTAGAAATTGAATGTTTATTTTTCATTGAATGTTTACATAAAGTTGCACTGGGTGCCTTTAAGTCCATCCCAGGTTTTGCAACGCTACGTTTCTTCAAAAGATCACGCAAACGATGACGCCCAAGCAGTGTAATGCATTGCGTTCAAATATGTAACTCTGAGTCTGGAATAACGTATTCATTCATTCATTATGGATCTAATCATTGTTTCTGTCCCGTCTCTGGCCACGGCAGCGCTCTCACTCCTTACGTCCTCCTCCTGTATAAAAGCTAATATGGTCAAGTCTATAATTGCTTACAGCCATACCACATTAGGCAACCTGCGTGAAGTTGGCACCCCATGTGTAAAAAAAACATGTACAACTATTTCAGATCGTTTGTGCTTCGTTTGTGCACGTTTGTGCACGACAAATGAAAATTTGTGCTCATTCCGTTTTTGAGATATCAAACATTAGGCAGTGTCCGAATCGGTTCAAATGTGTCGCAATCATTTGTGCATCGTTTGTGCACGTTTGTGCACGACAAATAAACATTTGTGCTCTTTTAATTTTTAAGTTATTAAGGTTTCATTTTTTTCACTCAGCACCCCAATAATGTCAGAATTGGTTCAAATTGGTCTCATTAGTTTGTGCATCGTTTGTGCCTGCACACGTATCTCATTCACCCCAATCACGAGAACAGCAGCCGACACTCGGATTGCCGTTAGCGTCTTGTTCCTTCTCCCATCGGGATCGCTGAACGCAGACCCAGGCTCGTAACTCGCACAGACAGTGTCACCGTCGGCGAGCACTCAACGACCACTTGGGCTGCGACCCACACCTCTAGACCATGCTCTAGACACTGCTGCTACCGGCATGAGGACCCCGTGTGCCTTACCGGCATGAGGACCCCGGGTGCCTTTACACCTGCCTGATCGCAACCGCCCACCTGTCCCACCCCTATTAGGTGACGTCAGCGGTACAGGGAAAGAGAACGTGTAGCAGGGAACATCAGCACAAGACAGAAGCTGTGTTCGAAATCGTTCCCTATACACTCGTTCCCTATTCCCTATATAGTGTACATGATATAGTGCACTATATAGGGAATAGGGAACGAGAATTCGGACACTACGCTGAACATTTCTAAACGTCATTTGCGTCAGTAAATGCGCCGGCTATTTGTGTGACGCAGACAGATGCGCCCATATCATGTAAACAAACCGGGCACTCTCGAGGAAAGCTGGAGGTTGTATTGATGTTGAATGTTACATTTCCTTGAACAAGGTTTTTCTTATTAATTTTGAATGTTACATTTTCTATGTTAAATCCCAAATAAATTGTTGACATTTCTAAACAAAAGCCGGAGACTCCATCATTAAATGTATTCGTTTTCTAGGTTATTAAGCTTCTTATTTTCCTCCGGAAAAACACAACCGCATTGCATTGTGGTATACGGGAGTAACATGTAGGGAACATCTTATGTACCCTATTTTAAGTCCACTATATAGTGCCCTATATAGTGGACCACTGAGAATTCGAACACCCTACAAAATGGCGTGCACCCTATTTAGTGCACTACATCCATGATAGGGAACGATTTCGAACACAGCTAGAGAGAGAAGACCTAATCCCACAGGCCACACATAGTACGCTACGACTTTACTCACCTCTCAGAAGACAAAAACCGGTGTTAGCACAGGAGACGTTTGAGTCGAAGCCTTCAGATCTTCCCGCGGTTGTCTTCTGCAGCACAACTACGCCGCGTGACCAACTGCGTCACTTGTTAAACAATAAAAGCAGGAATATTCATGCGTCGAGCACAAACGATCAGAAGAAGTTTTATATATGTTTTTCACCTTTGGGGCGCCAGCTTCGGAAGTTGAGTGACGTGATTTGTTTACAAAATGTTATGTTTAATATCTCAAAGGTGGTATGAGCACAAATGTTCATTTGTCGTGCACAAACGAAGCACAAAGGATTGAGACCGATTTGAACCAATTCTGACATTGGGGTGCTGAGTGAAAAAAATGAAACCTTAATAGCTTAAAAATTAAAAGAGCACAAATGTTTATTTGTCGTGCACAAACGTGCACAAACGATGCACAAATGATTGAGACACATTTGAACCGATTCGGACAATATTGGGGTGCTGAGTGACGTCATATGTTTACAAAATGTAATGTTTGATATCTCAAAAACGGTATGAGCACAAATGTTCATTTGTCGTGCACAAACGAAGCACAAACGATCTGAAATAGTTGTACATGTTTTTTTTACACATGGGGTGCCAACTTCACGCAGGTCATTAGGCACGCCTGATCTCGGAAGCTAAGCAGGGTCGGGCCTGGATAAAAGCTAATATGGTCAATATGGTCAAGTCTATAATTGCTTACGGCCATACCACCTTAGGCACGCCCGATCTCGTCTGATCTCGGTCAGGTGTGCGAGCAGGAAGCAGGAAGTGAGCAGTGAGCTGAGAGCAGTTGAGTGTTTGTTGCTACCTTTATGCTTGTTTAAGTATCTTATTTTTTGATTAACCTCGATACATCTCCCCCAAACAGTGAGGCACTGTTTGGGGGAATATAATTCTCCCATTGGTTTGGGGAAGGATTACCATGCGGACGGACATAATGGAAACGGAAGATGGAAACGGAAAGGGCTTGGAGGGAGTAGACTATGGAAAGAAAGACCAGAGGGGAGAAGAGGCTGGAGATAAGGAGAATAAATACGACAAAGAACTAACCGTGAGTGTTGAACTGATCGGGGAAGATCCAGTAACAGTGATGGAGTTCATGAGAGTGACGAAAGAGGTGTGTGGGGAGTTGATGGCATGCCGTAAAACTGGATTGAAAAACTACGAATTGACAATGGGACATCTCAGCGGGAAAAATAAGCTTATGGACGGTTTCAAAATAAGAGGGGTTAGTATAATTGCAAAAGAGCTCACCAGTGACGTAACGGTGGTGTCGTTCTTGGAGCTTCCGGCGTACACCACGGACAATGACGTTATTCTGAAGCTACAGGGGTGGGGGGTCTCAGCTGCCTCACCTATCAAAAGGAGAATGTGGCCTGGCACTAACATTGCAGACGGGACCAGGTTTCTGAAAGTGAAATTCAATGACTTGGTCAGGTCGTTGCCGTATTCGACGCAGTTCAGCACAGCTACGGGTCCCCAGTACTTCCGGGTGATCCACGACAGATAGGAGAAAGTATGTAGGATGTGTATCCAACCGGGACACATTTTGAGGGACTGTCCGGAGTTCAGATGCCACAGGTGCCATGGACAGGGGCACTACGCAAGAGAGTGTGGCACAGAAGAGGAACAGAGGCGACAAGGAGGAGAAGGCGGGAGCCGGGAGACGGACGTCGGCGAGGAGGAGGAGCGACCGAGAGGAGAGGGTGGAGAAGGCGGTAGCGGAGCTGGAGCTGAGGCGACTGAAGCGGAAGGAAGTGGCGTGGGAGTCGGCGGGGAAGGAGAGCAGGAGGACGAGGACGAGGAGCAGGATGGAATGGCAGAGGACGTGACGGCAGCGGAAGGTTTAACGGAGACGGGAGGAGAGAAGGAAAGGGAGGAGAACGGCTGCAGCGCGGACAGTGCGGTGAGAGGGACGGACGAACGAGAGGGACGGAGCAGCGCGGGTGAGGGAGCGAAAGGAGGGGAAAAGAGTGGAATGACTGTGGTGGGACAGGGAGAGGGAAGGTCGGTGGCAAGGGGGATTAAGTGGGGCTGGAAGGCTTCGGATATAACAGAAAGTAGGAGGTGGGTGGCTTCTGATATATCAGACAGTGGGGAGGAAAACATGGAGGTGGTGGGTGGAAATAGGAAAAGACCATCGGGGAGGAAGGAGAGAGAAGATAAGGGGAAAAAAAGTGCAAATTAATAACATAACGTGTGGAATCTCTTCTCATTTATGCTTTTAATGATCAGGATAAATTCTTTTAACGCTAATGGGCTAAGGGACAGGAACAGGAGGCAGCAAACCTTGATGGTGTGTGAGGCAGAAATAATATGTTTGCAAGAGACACATTGGGATGAGGAGGTTATGAGGGTGGTTGAGAGAGAATGGATGGGGGACATGTATGTGAATAATGGTGGTGTTAAATCAAGAGGGGTAGCAATTTTAGTGAAAAGGGGAGTGGTTGAGAAAGTGACGAAGTGTGTGGATGATGGTGATGGGAGGGTGATAGGAATTACTTTTGAGTACTTGGGTAAAATATGTCGATTGTTGAATGTGTATGCGCCGAATGAGGTTTTTTTTTTGAGGGATTGGGGGGAATGTGTGTGGAAAACTGTTTGGTGGTGGGTGACTTTAACGTGTGGTGGGAGGTTGGATGCGTCTGCAAGTATGTGTTTCAGGAATGACTTGTCAAGAGGTGTGTTGGAGGAGGTTATGAGAGACAATGGTTTAATAGATGTGTGGAGGGAAAGGAATCCAGAGGGGAGGGTTTTTTCAAGGAGGCAAGTGGTGAGAGGAGTTTTAAAACAGAGTAGGATAGATTTAGTTTTGAGTACAAACGGCATTTCAGGTAGGATAGGGAGAATTGAGTATAAGGTTACTGCGCTCAGTGATCACATGGTGTTAGGGTTTAATTTAGGTCAGGGGTTTGAGAGGAGAGGGGGAGGCGTGTGGTGTATGAACGGTGAGTTGCTGAGAGAAGAAAAGTACAAAAGGAAAGTGAGAGAATGTATATTGAGGAGGAAGAATGAGAGAATGTATGAGGAGGACATTGGGAGGTGGTGGGAGAGTTTGAAAGGAGAGATAAGGAATTGAGTATGGGTTATAGTAGAGGCAGGAATATGACACAGAGAGAGAGGGAGAGGAGGTTAAAGGGAGATTTAGCTAGAGAGGCAAAGAGAGCGGATGAGGTGGTAGGCTATGATTTGGGGAAGTATATTAGAATTAAGGATGAACTGAAGGAGATAGAACAGAGGAGGTGTATGGGTGCAATAGTCAGAAGTAGGGCCAGATATGTGATTGAGGGAGAGAAATGTACAGGATTCTTTTTAGGATTAGAAAAGACGAAGCAGAATAAGAATTATTTAGAAAAGGTGGAAGGAAAGGAAGGGGAGATGATTACTGATTTTGTAGGGATAGCTGAAAGAGTAGAAGATTTTTATAGGGATTTATTTAGGAAAGAAGAAGTGGATGAGGAGAGTATGAGGCAGGTGTTGGATAGTGTGAAAGCCAGGTTGAGCGATGATGATAGGGAGATGTGTGAGACAGGAATAGGGACGGGTGAAATAAATGAAGCGATAGGAGGGTTAGGGAGAAATAAGAGTCCAGGGATAGATGGGTTAATTGGTGAATTTTATGTTGAGTTTAGGGAGGAGCTTAGTGCCAGTGCTAGAGAGGTTATTTAGATGGATAGAGGAGAAGGGCGAGATGCCGCTGAGCATGTCGACAGGGTTAGTAACGGTGATACACAAGAAAGGGAGTAGGGTTAAGCTACAGAATTATAGGCCACTTAGTATGTTGAATGGTGATTATAAAGTTTTAGCAAGGGTGTTAGCCAACAGGGTCAAGCAGGTAATAGGGAAGGTGGTGGGAAGCACATAGGCATATAGTATACCAGGTAGGGACATAGCGGACACAATAAGTAGTATCAGGGACATAATTGAATTTATGAAGAGAGATAAAGGGGGGATAGTTGTAAGTTTAGATTTGAACAAAGCATTTGATAGGGTGGATCATGATTATTTATATAGAGTGTTAGGTAAATTTGGTTTTGGGCACAGGTTGGTAGGTTGGATAAAGAGAATGTACGACAGGGCAGTGAGTTGTGTTAAAATCAATGGGATAGTCACAGACGCATTTAGACTAGAAAGGTTGGTTAGGCAAGGCTGTCCGCTGTCGGCTCTGCTGTACTCCTTGTCGGCAGAGCCGCTAGCGGCTCTACTTATGCAAAATGATAGGATCAGGGGTATAGAGTTGCCAGAGGGGCGGGTTAGTTTATTATTTCAGTATGCGGATGACACGACAGTTACAGTAAGGGACAGGGAAAGTGTAGTTGAGGTTTTAGGTAGTGTAGAGTTGTATGGCAGGGCATCAGGGGCGAAAATAAACATGGAAAAGTCAGAAATCATGTATGTAGGTGTGGAGAGAGCAGGTAGGAGGGAGATAGGATTGAAAGAAAAAAAGGATTATTTTAGGATATTAGGTGTGAACTTAGGGATAGAGAATAAAGAAGGGAGAGATATGCAGTTTGAAGGGATAATGAATGGTATTAGGAAGACGTTAAGGTTTTGGAAACTTAGAGGGTTGAAGCTGAAGGGGAAGGTGACAGTTGTGAATGCGCTGGTAATGAGCAAGCTTGTGTATGCAATGAATGTTTTGGATGTGCCTTAGAGAGTTTTGAAGGAGGTGGAGAGAATGGTGAGTGAGTTTGTGTGGGGTGGGAAGGGAGTTAGGATAGCCAGGGAGGTGATGGAAAGAAGAGGGAAAGAAGTGAGGAGACCGGCTGCGGAGAAAGTATGGGTTAGAGCAGGGGTGTCAAACTCATTTTCACCGGGGGCCACATCAGCATAATGGTTGCCCTCAAAGGGCCACATGTAAATGTAAAACAGTATGTAACCAAATATAATGTATAATAAATGTAACTACTCCATAACATATTGTTAAATGACCTTCTGCATTTATTACTTATAGAAGTTACAAACATAACATATGCATAGATGAGAAAAAAATGTTACTATAACAATAATCCTTTAAATTTGTCAGGTTAAGAAACCCACATTACTCCATTGATCAACGATCAAACTATTCAAGTAAATAAAGAAATATATTATCAAAACACAAGTTATGACATTTACTTTGTTTAATTTTTTTTTTACACAGTCGGGAGGGTCAGAATAACATACAACCAACAGTATTGAGCTACTAAGAACATGTGTGACAGATGTAGCATTTTACAAAAATAAATGGCTGCACACAGCCTTGCAAGAGTAAACATTTGTCTGTCTTATCATAAACACATACACCTGTAAACAACAAATACATTGCTACACATAAAGTAGTATATGTAATAAACTGAAAATAACAAAATAAGGGTTGTCTCAGTTCACAACTGAGTTGGAAATGATGAGGATATACTGCCTGTCCATGAACACACCAAGTGGATCCCCTCTCCACCATCCTCATCCATTGATCATGTTCCATTGATCACAACAAACACACAAAAAAATGCAAGCACAATCATTAAATTGCACTCAGTTTAACTATTATTATTTTTGATGGAAATACATTTATTGCCATATATTTTAATTCGGTTTTTGCTTACCTATCTGTTTTCTGGCCAGATATCAGACACCGTTTTCCTTTGACCAGTGTGTCGATGTCTGGTTTTAGCTGTTGTGCTGTGGCAATCCGTAAAACAGCGTGGAGGTTGTCATCAGTGATGCGTGATCTGTGCTTGGTTTTATTTAGATTCATTATTGAAAACATCTGTTCGCACAGATAGGTGCTCCCAAACATGGAGAGAACCCGGGCAGTATGAAGTCAAAGCTGTGGCATCTCACCAGGGGGCAGTAGATGGTAAAAGTCCTCGATTGCGGCATCCTGGAACTTTGCTCTTAAGGTACGAACACACCAAACGCGTAACCCGCGTAAGATTTACGCGCGTAACGCAGCTAAAATGTTGCTTGATCATTGTGTGTCACAAAAATGGTTCAACGCGCATGTGGCTGCGCTGGATTTAGGAGTCTGAGGCAGGAAACCCAAACGCCGCCGTGTTTGGGTGCATGATAGAGTTTAGATCGGGTTAGATTAAATAATCTCGGATATAAATAACAATAATCGGGTTAAATAACTTCACATGGTGTGTCTGGTGTGTTTCCAGCATTCGTAGTGTTGATCAGCAGAGAAATAGTCCGCCAAGACGTTGAGGTTGCTTAGCAACCAGAGACTCTGTCCATGCAAGTGAACGGAGCGTTCACTCTTCGTCATAACTATCAAACCAAACATCCTTCACATTCACCGAGCGAACATTATGAAAGTAAAATGCACATTTCTCGCTAAAAATGTTTCCATAAACGCATTTAATGGCGTAACTATGTTACTATTTCCACCCAGAATAAAGAAAGATGTCGGCCGTATGCTTCTGTGCAAGCGTCACTACTCTCTGCCAGTGACGTCGGGTCAAGCTCCACGCTGATTGGCTATCGCGGCTAAGCATCACGCGTTGGAACGTTGAAAGTTCAATTTTTTGAACTCCGGGCGTAGGCGCGTAGGTGCGTTAGGTGCGTATATACGCAGCTCATACGCGGCTAACGCGGCTAAAATGTTGCGCATGGTGCGTATATACGCATCTACGCAGCTCATACGCGCGTAAACCAATGGTTCCCTATGGAAAAATTGCAGATTTTATACGCGTCTTACGCGGGTAACGCGGTTGGTGTGGCCATACCTTTAGGCCACTGTCGCTTTGAAGCTTGATCAACTTCAGCTGAAGGTGATGGGGCACACTGCTGACATCGGTGGTGAAAGGACTGGCAAAGATGGCAAACCCATCTCCTGCAAGAACAGCTGGAACTGCCGGTGATTCAGGCCACGCGCCCGAATGAAGTTCACTGTTTTCGTGACTGTGGTCATTATATTATCCATCCCCAGCACCTTTCCACACAAAGCTTCTTGGTGGATAATGCAATGATAACTTATCAGAGGCGTGTGACAGTTACTTTTTTGCATTTTCTCCTTCATTAGTCCAACCAAGCCCGTTTTTACTCCACACATTGCAGGTGCACCATCTGTAGTTAATCCCACCAACTTTTCCCAGGGCAATCCAGTTTTACTCACAGACTTCTCCACCGCTTCATAAATATCCCGTCCAGTTGTGGTCCCATGCATGGCAGCTACATCCAAGAGCTCCTCGGTGACAGAGAGGTCCGACTTCACGCCTCTAATAAAAATGGAAAGCTGTGCCGTGTCCCTGTTGTCTGTGCTTTCATCAACAGCTAATGAAAAAGCTGTGTAACTGCGTGACTCTTCCGCCAGCTGATCTGCTAGGTTTCCTGCTAGCTCCTTGACTCGGTCCGCGATGGTGTTTCTTGACAAACTCACATTTTTAAAAGCCTGTATCTGGTCGGGGCACACCTGCTCACACACCTTCAGCATGCACTGCTTCACAAAGGCACCCTCTGAAAAAGACTTGGAAGTGCGGGCGATTTCTTCAGCTACAATAAAGCTAGCTTTCACAGCCGCATCGTTTTTGGCTGTGGCTTTTGTGAACAAATTCTGTTGCGATCGCAGGTTGCCTTTTAACTCTTTAACTATCGCTTGTTTTTCTTGAAGGCTAACTTTAGCATACTTGGCTCCGTGTTTGGTTTCATAATGCCGACGTAGATTGTTCTCTTTGATGACCAACCGCCTCAGAACACAAAAGACATACCGGTTTTTCTCCTTGTAGCACAAACATATATTCGCCTTCCCATCTTTCATGAAACAACCTTCCATCTGCGTCAACCTTTCGCTTCCTGGACATTTTGGGATCATGTGTGGATATTTCTCATGGATATTTCTGCTCAATCTCACTTGTCGCATTAATTAAACACTGATGTGGACACAGCGATCTAGTGGCAGAAGGCCGTCACTTCGCGGGTAAAATATAAAATAAATAAAACAACCTTTTTTTTTACCACGAATCAAGCACTCGCGGGAGACTCGCGGGAGACTCGCGGGCCACATGAAATGACGTGGCGGGCCACATGTGGCCCGCGGGCCTGGAGATTGACACATGTGTGTTAGAGTGATGATTGATATGGATGTAGGGGGAATATGGAGGAATTTAAGAGTGAAATGGAACTGTATTGAATGTGAAGATTTTGATTTCCTTTTGCGGCACAATAGGGTGTTCAACAATTTAATAATTAGTAGGTTTGATGTGAATGTGAGGAAGGAATGTGATGTGTGCGGAGTGGGGGTGGAAACGTGTATGCATGAGTTTGTTGAATGCTGTGAGTTGGAGGGATACTTTGTGAAAATTAAAGGATTAATAAACAGATGTTGGGGAGGAGGGTTTGTGGAGAGAATGGAATGGAGAGAGTTGTGGCTGTTTGGTGTGACAAGTAGGGTGGAAGGTTGTAATGTTAATCTGTTAAATTATGTTTTAAGCCACGCAAGGTTTGCTGTCAAGCTCAGGAGAAATTTGGCCCATTATGAGGAGAAGAGAGTTGAGGTACAAAGTTCAAAGTTCAAAGTACTTTATTTGTCATTGCCATAAAGACAACGAGACAGTAGAGGCAACCAGACTTACACAGCTAAACAATAACAAACAACAATTAATAAATAGATTCACAAATATCATACACAAAATAACAATACAAATAACAAAAGCAACATATCTCCACATCTCCATATCAAGGTGCATCAAGTCCTAGAGTGCAGTCCATGGGGGGCAGGGAGGGCTGGGCCGGGGGCGGGGGGAGACGAAGGGGAGTGGGGAATGGGGTGGTCAAGCTGTTGAGGAGCCCCATTGCACAGGGACAGAAGCTCTTTGCCATCCTGGAGGTGCGTGCCCCCCTTGATCCGAACCCCTTCCCCGACGGGAGCAACAGGAACAGACGATGGGCAGGACGAGAAGGGTCCGTGAGGATGCGTCTAGAGCGCTGCAGGCAACGGGAGGAGGAGATGGACAAGATGTCGGGCAGCTCCACTCCAATGATCCCTCCCTTCGTTTCAATCAGCCTCTGGATGGCTGCCTGCTCCGCCCCCATACAGCCGAGTCAGCTGTTCTGTCGGCCCGGCAAACGGTGCGGCCCGCTAGCTGGACAGCTGCGTCTGGCGTGGTGCTGTCCAACCACGTCTCGGTGAAGATCATGCAGCAGCAGCCTGTCAAAGTCCTCTGCGCTGTGAGTCGAAGTCCAATCTTGTCCAGTTCATTCCGTATTGAGCGAACACTGGCCAGGAAGATCGAAGGAAGCGGTTGCCTGGATGGGTTAGCCCCTAGCCGAGCTCGCACACCGGCCCGCTTCCTCGCCTCTGCTTCCGCTCACAGCGTCTCCTCCGCCGGCCTGCCGAGGCAGAGCCCCCGCTGGCCAATCTGCGGATCTCGGGAGGGATGGACATCTCGCTTGACAGTCAATGTACATCACGATTTATGACCAGGAGCTCAGCACGGCTATACTGTTTTGCCAATGGAGGGCACATTAGTGTTAAAAAAAACAAAAACTATTAAAAAACAAAAACGTTTAGCCTGGAGAGCTGTGTATCCATCGCCATGGCAACCCAAGTAAACAATTACACTAAAACTAAAATAAAACTATAACTAAACTATTACTAACAAAAATCTATGGTCAGGAGACCCCCAAGATGATTGCGTGGCAACAACTTCACAATTAAACTTAAATTAAACTAAGACTACAACTAAACATTTACTAACAAAACCTAAAAGTCTGGAGAGCCCCAAGCTCTGAAGGTATGGAGTGTTTTTAAAAGTATAATGAGAAGAGATGTGAATATGGTGTATAGATATGTTGGGGATGATGAGTTTCTGGGAGGGTTTGTGGAGGGGAGCACTTTTGTTGTCCTTGGAGACGATGGGGAAGTGAAATTGGATTTTGGACGAGTTGAAGGGGGCGCCTACGGGCTGGAGGTGCGGCTAAGAGGTCAGCAGGGTGACTGATTATTTTTATTTCTTGTTAATTAGTGTTTTAAGTCCATGACTTTTTTGATTTGGTGAGGGGCCAGTGTATTGAAGGTTTTTACAAAAGCATCCTGGCTAACCCAGTATTGTTTGTAGTTATTTTGGTTTGATGTAGTATCTTTCTTGTTTTATTTTGTTTTGTTTTATTTATGTATGATGGTGTATGTATATATTTTGTGTTAATAAAAAATAAATAAAAAAAAAGGCACGCCCGATCTCGTCTGATCTCGGAAGCTAAGCAGGGTCGGGCCTGGTTAGTACTTGGATGGGTGACCGCCTGGGAATACCAGGTGCTGTAAGCATCATACTTTTTCAACTCGAGCTCATTGGATGCAATGGCCTACCGTGCGCTGATCTTTAGCGCCCACTGTTTTGGAGAATTTAAGCAACATACAGACTCTGACGACGTCTCCTCAAACTCTATTTGTGAAACATGTGGACAGTGTAGTGACGTAGCAGAGAGCTGCAATGACGGCGGTCCACCTTAGTCCATCCCAGGTTTTTCAACGCTACGTTTCTTCAAAAGATCACGCAAACGATGACGCCCAAGCAGTGTAATGCATTGCGTTCAAATATGTAACTCTGAGTCTGGAATAACGTATTCATTCATTCATTATGGATCTAATCATTGTTTCTGTACAAGTCCCGTCTCTGGCCACGGCAGCGCTCTCACTCCTTACGTCCTCCTCCTGTATAAAAGCTAATATGGTCAAGTCTATAATTGCTTAAGGCCATACCACCTTAGGCACACCCGATCTCGTCTGATCTCGGAAGCTAAGCAGGGTCGGGCCTGGTTAGTACTTGGATGGGTGACCGCCTGGGAATACCAGGTGCTGTAAGCATTATACTTTTTCAACTCGAGCTCATTGGATGCAATTGCCTACCGTGCGCTGATCTTTAGTGCCCACTGTTTTGGAGAATTTAAGCAACATACAGACTCTGACGACGTCTCCTCAAACTCTATTTGTGAAACATGTGGACAGTGTAGTGACGCTGCTAGCAGGGAGCAGCAGAGAGCTGCAATGACGGCGGTCCACCTTAGTCCATCCCAGGTTTTGCAACGCTACGTTTCTTCAAAAGATCACGCAAACGATGACGCCCAAGCAGTGTAATGCATTGCGTTCAAATATGTAACTCTGAGTCTGGAATAACGTATTCATTCATTCATTATGGATCTAATCATTGTTTCTGTACAAGTCCCGTCTCTGGCCACGGCAGCGCTCTCACTCCTTACGTCCTCCTACTGTATAAAAGCTAATATGGTCAAGTCTATAATTGCTTACGGCCATACCACCTTAGGCACGCCCAATCTCGTCTGATCTCGGAAGCTAATTAGGGTCGGGCCCGGTTAGTACTTGGATGGGTGTCCGCCTGGGAATACCAGGTGCTGTAAGCATTATACTTTTTCAACTCGAGCTCATTGGATGCAATGGCCTACCGTGCGCTGATCTTTAGCGCCCACTGTTTTGGAGAATTTAAGCAACATACAGACTCTGACGACGTCTCCTCAAACTCTATTTGTGAAACATGTGGACAGTGTAGTGACGTAGCAGAGAGCTGCAATGACGGCGGTCCACCTTAGTCCATCCCAGGTTTTGCAACGCTACGTTTCTTCAAAAGATCACGCAAACGATGACGCCCAAGCAGTGTAATGCATTGCGTTCAAATATGTAACTCTGAGTCTGGAATAACGTATTCATTCATTCATTATGGATCTAATCATTGTTTCTGTACAAGTCCCGTCTCTGGCCACGGCAGCGCTCTCACTCCTTACGTCCTCCTCCTGTATAAAAGCTAATATGGTCAAGTCTATAATTGTTTACGGCCATACCACCTTAGGCACGCCCGATCTCGTCTGATCTCGTCTGATAAGCAGGGTCGGGCCTGGTTAGTACTTGGATGGGTGACCGCCTGGGAATACCAGGTGCTGTAAGCATTATACTTTTTCAACTCGAGCTCATTGGATGCAATGGCCTACCGTGCGCTGATCTTTAGCGCCCACTGCTTTGGAGAATTTAAGCAACATACAGACTCTGACGACGTCTCCTCAAACTCTATTTGTGAAACATGTGGACAGTGTAGTGACGTAGCAGAGAGCTGCAATGACGGCGGTCCACCTTAGTCCATCCCAGGTTTTGCAACGCTACGTTTCTTCAAAAGATCACGCAAACGATGACGCCCAAGCAGTGTAATGCATTGCGTTCAAATATGTAACTCTGAGTCTGGAATAACGTATTCATTCATTCATTATGGATCTAATCATTGTTTCTGTACAAGTCCCGTCTCTGGCCACGGCAGCGCTCTCACTCCTTACGTCCTCCTCCTGTATAAAAGCTAATATGGTCCAGACAAAAATTGCTTACGGCCATTGTCACGTTAAAATTGTACCGGGGGCGAAAATTGTATCGGCCTACGTCATCAGTTGTTGACAAATTCCAAACCTGCGTGGCAACAGACGACGCGATCGTCGTCTGTTGGTCCTTGAACATTCGCGCGTCGAATGACGTGGGAAGGTTCTTGAACATTCGCAAACTTTCATGCACGTTCATTGCACTCCTTCATTGAGCATGACAAGACAGGTTTTTGAAACCTGCTTTAAACACTCAGTTAACTTGCTAAATTAGATTAAACAATTCAATACAATACAAATATAAAGTAAAAACAAGTGTTATCTAGCGATCCGTTATTATCTGTATTATGTTATTTGGTGTTCGGCAACATGAGCGCGAATGGTTTTTGAAACCTGCTTTAAACGCTCAGTTTACTAGCTAAATTCGATTAAACAATTCAATAAAATACAAATATAAAGTAAAAACAAGTGTTATCTAGCGATCCGTTATCTGTATTATGTTATTTCGTCTTTGGAAACATGAGCCAAATGTTTTTTGAAGCCTGCACGGCAACGGACAACCCAATCAAATCAGTTGTCAAGTTGTCAACAACTTGACAATTTTCGCCCCCGGTACAATTTTAACGTGACATCGGCCCTGGGCATAGGCAGCATAGGCAAGTGCTAGGGGCGCCGTCATCCGCGGGGGGCGCCGAAAACGGGGGGAGAAAAAAAAAAAAAAAAAAATTGTATATATATATATTACTTTTTTTTTTTACCAGTGCCATTACTAATATTATTTCGAAATATTATTTAAGCCCACAACAACATAAAGTCATAGCAAAGACTATTAAATAATGGAGAAGCCTTTTTTCTGGGTGCCTGCTTGGCTCGTTGCTCTGTACCTGCCCTCTGTGAGGGGGGCGGGGTCAAGAGGCCAGCTGCCTGAATCTGACCGGACCGTGACCCCGAAACGAAGAAAAAGATTAATGACACTGTATCGGAATTATGTCCAAAAGACTGAAGCCATCCGGCGCCCAAGGAAGGAAAAGAAGGAAAGAAGAGGAGGAAAAACGTGAAAAAGATAGAGGTACAGTAATGTCAATGTGATGAAGTGCATGAAATTAATAGTTTAATGCATCGTAGTTACCGTTGTTGGAGCAGAGTGTTAGGTTGCTAGCTTACTTCGGACGATAGCAACATTGTTTAATAATCAATAAATAGCTGAGTCGACGTGTGTTAATGTTACTCAACCTTAAATTCATCAGGGACGTTTGGAAACTTAACGTTAGGCCTTTTCAGGTGATATTTTACAGGTGTCTTTACTGCTTGTATGTCAGTTAAAATGCTTTTAGTTGTCCATCCCCTTTGTAATAGGGTGGTTGTAAGCATTTGGTTTTATGTGTCACCGTTTATGTTTGTTAAAGTTGACATCAGTGTTTAGGTGCAGTTAAAGTGTATTAGGCTACTTTTAATATTTCATACCTTAGCTTTCACATATCATTCATAGGCTATATATATATTAATTTCACTGCACTTTACTGGTTTTTGCACTCTGGTTAGACTGAATTGCATTGCAATGACAATAAAGTTGAATGAATCTCATCACATTTTCATTATTAGTCTATATTAGTCTCATGTCTAGCACACCAAGCATCTGTTATTTTATTAAAATGTAACAGTCGTCACATATACTTCTCTTCTCTCTTCAGATGCACTTTTAAAATATTTCAGTACCACCCCCAATGGACACAGCATCAGGGGCTGCTGTCCCGTCTACCTCTGCACAGCCCTAATACATTATTGTATTTTGTTTATACTTCAGTTGAGTGCAAACTAGATAAACCATACTACATTTAATTGTATTTACAATAATTTGAATCTGAACTCTATCTATTATTTTGCTTATGAATGCCTTTAGTAAACATCATGCATTTCTTTGCAGTATTTTGTGCATACCTTATTGTATGAGTGATTCATTGACACTTGTTTTGCAACACTCTTTTTTGCTGCAAAGTGTTTAATTATTAAATTTTCTAACGTCTGCAGTATTTTGTGAATACCATATTGTATTTATGATTCATTGCTTGTTACTTGGTTTGTAATACGTTTCGTGTGTTTAATTTTCTATCTAAAATCAAAGAGTCTCAAAGACAAAGCTTTGTAGCTTCTCTGAGTTTATGAACATCGAATTTACTGTCCGCCACTGCAGCAGTGCACTGGAACAGATCCCTGTGGATGGCACCAACAGGATCGGGGAAGGGGGGGAAAAGAAAAAAAAGAGAAGGAGGAAAAAGAAGGGTGGGGAAAGAATCGGAGACGCAACATGTCCGTGTTTCTTCTGCAAAGGTTGAAACCTCTTCACTGGTATTTCTCTTGGTTCTGCCAGACTTCTGTGATGAATGTGTGAAAAAATAAAGCAAATCCCAATGTGAGCTGCAACGACAACCAGAAAATCTGAAATGTTATCAGATGACGCACTGTCACAGCTTCATGCGGCTGTTCAGAGTGCCCCATCCTTAGCCATTGATGAGTCTTCAGATGTAACGGATAATGCCCAGCTTTTGGTTTATGTGCGATTGTTTCATCAAGACAAGAAAGATCTGTGAGGACCTGTTGGGTCTAACACCACTTGAGACACTGTTTTGCTTATTTGAAATGAAGGCCTAATGCTCTTTTTGTGTTTATTTGAAATGTAGGCCTGGTGTACCTGTTTTGCTTACTTGAAATGTAGGCCTAATGCATTTGGTGTTTATTTGAAGTGTAGGCCTAGTGTTCCTGTTCTGCTTACTTCACATGTAGGCCTTATGCACTTTTTATGTTTACTTGAATTGCAGGCCTAATGTACCTGTTTTGTTTACTTTAAATGTTAATATGCGTTACTTTGACTTACTTGTTTTTCATGGTTAAAAGTAAGCTATTTGGAAATTGAAAATAAATACATCTGAAAATATAAGGTAATATGTATTGTAATAATGTATTTGACAAAAGAAGGCTATTAGGATGTGGTAGGTTCGGACCTTTCTTGGAAGGAATTTTTAGTAACTGGACCTTGTTAAATTTTAATTGAAGACCCCTGGGGCCGGTTGCACCAACTGGCCGTAACTAAGCCTGGTCGTAACTGCTAAGTAGGTCTTAGTTACGACCTGGCGTTAGAATGGAACTAACGCCGGTTGCACCAACGGGACTTACGACTGGTCTCAACTACGCCCGGTCTTAGCCATGCGCGGCCATGTGAATGTTCCATGTGATGCGCATATCACCGCGTTGCTAGGATACCTCGTGACAACAGCTGTTTACTATTTTACCAACATCCGACAAACCGACAAATCCGACAAACCGACATGATGGAGGAAAACAGAGAGAGAAAAGTTAACTTCACCGACGTTGAAATTAGAAAATTAATACAATTATACAGTGAGAATAAGACGGCACTGACTGCCAAGCAGTCCAATGTCGTAACAAACAAAAGTAAGCAAGAGACATGGAAATTTATAATGGAGAGTCTGAACAGCTGTTCAGACTCAGGCTGTCATCGGACGGATGGTGACATCAAAAAGAAATGGAAAGACCTCCTGTCCCGGGCCAAGAAGGACGTCTCTTCTCTAAAGCACCATCCCACTGGTGGTGGTCCTCCCCCGAAAAGATCACCCTATAGTGACATTATCGTCGCTATTTTCGGGGAGGATTCACCGGCCTTCGTCGGGTTGGACGGGGTGGACAGCGGATGTCCTCAACCGCCGGAGCAGTTGGAAGAAGGTATGTAGCCTAGCATATTTATTGAGGATGGTTTGTTAGTTGAATAAGCAGGACTAGCCTTATTGCCCAGAATTAATAAATTCACATTTTGTTTCAGACTTGGAAAGTGCCACTACCAGCTCAACACCACCACCACCGATAGAACCAGCAGTGGCAACCCCTTCCTGTCCATCCCCACCCCCGGCAACGAAGCGGAGGAGAAGTGAGGACCTTCAACAGGTCCTCATGGAGAAGGAAATTGTCCGGGTGGAGAAGGAGACCATTAAATTAGAGGCAGAGACCAAAAAAATCCAATTAGAACAAATTAAATTACGGCTCCAAATTCATTTGCTCCAGCAACAAATTAGGCCCCAAACAATTATTTTTGAAGACCAACCGTGACCATCCCTGTACAATGTAAATAATGTAAATAAATATTTTAGAGTTAGGATAATTGTTTGATTATATTTATTATATTTATTTATTATATTATTATATTTATTATATTATATTTCTGTGTTTTAATGTTTTACTTTTTACTGTTCAAATTAAGATTTACTGTTCAAATAATTATTCCTTCCAATCATTCTTTCATTCATTTTCGTTCATCAATTTTTTTAATGCATAACAATAAAATACAACGAGCAGGCATTTAGACGGGAATGGTTATTTTTGACAGAAGCAATGCAGTGAACATCATCAAATGACAAGGAGCTAATTGAGGTGTTTCGATTCTGTAGGAGAGATATGTTCGAATAAATAGAAGAGCTGTCACCGGATTTACAGTTCGTGTCGGCCTATAAAAAACATATATACATAATTAAAACAATATTTACAACTGATTAATGAGCTGAGCACGGACTAATCGGCCAGCGATGTCCTCAGGCCGAGTGGCTTGACGCACATCTTCCTCGGGGACTGCCGGTGGCTGATGGTGTCTGGGGAGAGGGATTCTTTTGGCGATGCAAATGTTGTGCAGAACTGTGCACGCTGCTATTACAGTGCAGACCCGTTCTGGGTGCATCCGCATCTCCCCATGAAGACAGTGAAACCTAAACAAAATAAGAAAAATTACATCTATATCTAGATATTTTTTTATGTCTTTTTAAGGGATGCATATTACTTATGGTTTACCTGCGTTTGAGAACCCCGATACATCTCTCAACAACTGACCTAGTTGCGGAGTGTATGGTGTTATACCTCCGTTCTTGGTCAGTTGTTGGAGCAATTAGCGGGGTCATCAGCCACCGTTTCAGCGGGTATCCACTGTCCCCGAGGAGCAGCCCGTTGCACCTATGAAAATATACTTTAATTAGGTTGCTGTTCATTACTTAAAGTGAAGCTCAAATTGTTTCAGTGTAGCTGATTAGAAAAACACTAGGCTATAGCCTACCTTCCTTCCTCGAAGTCCTGCAATAACGCACTCTCCCGGAGGATGCGGGAATCGTGGGTGGATCCAGGCCATCTCGCCACCAAATTAATGATGTTATAATTTGCGTCACAAGCTATTTGTACGTTAATCGAATGGTAACCTTTTCGATTAACGTACAAATACTCGTTCTCATGTGGGGCCTGGATCTGCACATGTGTCCCGTCTATGCAGCCCACGATCCCAGGCATACCGGACGCCTGGCGGAACCGTTCCTTCATCGCCTCTTCCTCGTTCGGGAGGTGGACGTAACGAGCGATGCGGCGGCTCAAAGCCAGGGAAACCCTCCGGATTACCCGACAGGCGGTCGATCTATGGACCCTCACCATGTCGCTTACAGTGTTCTGAAAAGCCCCGTTTGCGAAAAAACGAAGCGCAATCAGCAGTTGCAAGGATGGTGGTAGCGCTGCATTGCGGTCTGACACGAACTGTAAATCCGGTGACAGCTCTTCTATTAATTCAAACAGATCTCTCCTACAGAATCGAAACCTCTCAATCAGCTCCTCGTCATTATAAATGTCCAATGGATTACTTCTGTCCCTAATTACCCTTTCCCGTCTAAATGCCCGCTCGTTGTACAACCTATGGATAATACGTGCCATATTAGCGCTGGATGGATTGATTGTAACGTTTTTTTTTTTATTGTAATTGCTATGGAAACAGCAGAAATTTCAACTCTACGCCTGCCCCTGACTAGGCGTAGGATTTACGCCTTGGTCTTAGTGAAAAGAACGCTAAGCCCAGTTGGTGCAACCGACGTAACGGTTAGGTTGGACTTAGAACGCCAAGTTACGACCAGGCGTAGTTACGACCAGGCTTACGCCCAGTTGGTGCAACCGGCCCCTGGTGTAGATCAATTTACAAAATGTGTCCTGCCTGCAACGGACGGGCTACATGTCCTGCAGTACACACACACCATGGCTTGTCCCTCATATCGTAACCACGGGAACTGCACCAGCCATTGTTCTTGAAAACTACTTTTATTTTTTCTCCCCACTGCCCCCGGCCTTTTTCGCCAACTTGTCACTGTCGTCTTCAGAAGAAGAATCTGAGATTCTTGTCGTTATCTCTGCTAACCCTTCTCCATCACCACCAACAACAGCCTCATTTGTTTCCTCTGGCACATTTTTCTTCTTAAAATAATCGACTATCGACCGCTTCATATTGTATCTGCTTTGTTTACTTTTTTGAGCGCTCTGCGTGCGCAGCAAGACTGTGCACGTGTAGTGTGCAGCACCGGAGCGACCTCATTCAATTTTAACTCGCACCTTAAGAAATTAGGTCGCATATGCGACCTAATAGGTCGCACTCTGGAGCCCTGTGGACAACCCAATTGCCAGCATCATTGGCGACGCAGCTCTGTCCGGCATAATTGAGGACGGTGACACTGACGCTCAAGCTGGGCTGCCTAACATTCAAATTGAAGGTACAAGAAACAAACTCTGTGTTTGCAAACATTTTATTTAAATTTTGACATTTAGAAGAAAAAAACCTTCTTTACTAAACTCAGTGAAATTAATGTGAATTAGTTTCTTTCACAGTGGGTCCCATGGTGCTGTTGCTGGAGGAGTCGGAGGAACCGGGGCCGTCCATTGTCCCTTCCGTGCACCGTGCGCCAAGAGTGCTGGTGGAGGCGGTGCTGCAAAACCAAGAGGAAATGACATAATCCATTAATGACCTGAAGGAGCAACTGACCAACATGACCAATGTATTAATTCAAATCAATGAGTCTCTTGAACAGATTGCCTCTTGCGCAAATAAAATGGCAAATAAACCATAAACCGTTGACCAATTGTGCTTTTTTTCCACCTCCAATGCTGCAAAACACAAAATGAAAAATGTTATGTTTCTGTGCTAGATTTACCTAAAATCTCTGTATGATCCTCTGTCTCGTCTGAAGGCCAGTGGCATTAGGAGGTGGTAGGGGCACAGCGTCAGGCATAGGACCGTCTGGTCTGGGGAGGGACCCTGGAGAGGGACCCCCTGTCTGATGGCTAAATTGTGTAGCACACAGCAAGCTATGATGATCCTTCACACCTTTTCAGGCCGATACTGCAGTGTCCCCCCCTTGCTGGAAAGGCACAGCCATCGCCCTTTCAGCAGGCCTATTTCGCGCTCAACGGTGCCCCTCGTGCGCGCATGGGCCCGGTTATACGCCGGTTATACTTCCTGCTGGGTCCTCGGGTTGGTTAAAGGGGTCTTTAACCATGGCTTCAGTGGGTAACCTTGATCACCTAATGATGATACATTTTTAAACAACTGTACACAACCCAACAATAGTATTTTAAACATGTTGTAGCCTAATACTCACCAATGAGCCAGCCATCTTCCACAGCGCCTTCTTGGAGACTCACACCAACAGAGCTGTTCTGCATGATGAAAGAGTTGTGTGTTCCTCCAGGCCACCGCGCAACGTTTAACAAGGATAGATTTGCATCACAAATGATTTGCACGTTGACAGAATGAAACCCCTTTCTGTTAACATAGTTAAATTTGTTAGTTGACGGTGCTTTTGTGGCTATGTGGGTGCAATCTATGGCTCCAATTATGTTTGGGAATCCGGCGATGGCGTGAAAGCCCTGTTTGATTTCGGCTTGTTGGGGATCTCTGTAAGGGAACTGGATGTAGTTTGGGGCCAGGGAAATAATTGCGTCCAACACCGCCGGCATGGTCCTACTCATCGATGGCTGAGAAGTGCCGGATATGTCTCCAACCTCACGCTGAAATGTGCCGGTAGCTAAAAATCCCAGGGAGGAAAGGAGTTGGATATGCACAAGGATTGCGTTTGTGAGTCTCGTGTCTCGAGCCAACATTGGCCCTAAATCACGACACAAATCCAGCAGTACATTCTTTGGGAAGTGGTACCTACTAAGAAGCCACTCTGTGCTCTCTCCAAGCAGATCAGTACAATCTTTGAAGACGCGCTCCCTGCGGAGAGCATGGTTTGCCAAGTCTTCCAATAACGCAAGATAAGCCATTGCACTAGATTTCAAACATTTCTCACAGCTGTCTTTTATAGGGTTTGACACCAATTAGGTAATTTTTCTGTTTAAAATTAGACAAAGGAGTAATTTAATGTTTTCTAATTAAAGTAAACATGGCACATATGTGGATGTCGATTGCTTAATGCAGACGTTGACACTCTTAAATGCGTTGCTTTGCACTTGTAACATCGCTATTCTACCACTAGATTCTGTTCGTACATTTTGGTAAATTCCATACTTTGCGTGGCAATGATCCTACGCCCTCCTTACGCACAAATCTGTGCGTAAGTACGGTTGATCAATGAGGCCCCAGGCTTTGATAACCTGTTCGGATCGGCTTAGCTCAGGAGGTAGAGCAGTTGTATTGTAATAGGTTGCTTGTTCGATCCCCAGCTCCTCCTAGCTGTTGACGTGTAGCCTCCTAGAGTGTTGACGTGTCCCGGAGCAAGACACTTAACCCTAACTGCTCCCGACGAGCTGGCGGTCACCTTGCATGGTTGACTCTGCCGTCGGTGTGTCAATGTGTGTATTATCCGATGTAAGTCGCTTTGGATAAAAATGCCCTAATTGTACTGGAAAATTGTACCTGTTAAAGTGCAACACAAGCTACCTGTAAAAGTGCAAAGAGAGCAGTGAGTCTTCTCGTTCCCGTCCTTAGGTCATTTTTTATTCAGGACATGGTTCTCAGCAGCTGGTTGAGGTGCCTGCCGACGCTCGGGGGCTGGGAGGCGGCGCTCTGCCGCAGGCCGGGCCCCATCTGATGGTGGAGGGCTCGGCACAGGCTGGTGGTCGCCCGGTGCACGCTGCCGCTGGACGGGCCCAGCAGGCCCCACAGCAGGGGCAGCGCCTTCTGCTCCACCAGCTGGGGCCGGCGGGGGTACAGCTCCATCACCAGCTCTGGGGGGGGGGGGGGGGGAGACGGCGGGAAAAGGGGAGGGGAGGAGACAGAAGAAGAGAAGGAGAAAGAAGAGACAAAATAATGGGAGACAGGAGGAGACAGAGGAGAGGAGGCGGCAGAGCAGAGCGGATCAGATGCCTCCTGATTGGCCACACAATGGTATACGTATGTTTGGTGCTGATCATTGCAAAAAACAAAACAAACAAACATTATAGCCATTAACAAACCTGCAAGCCCTCACCGAGGTTCAGCACCAGCTCGCAGAGGGCCCCGGTGGCGGCCGAGTACACAGCGCGGTTCTTGGAGTTGAGGTGGTTGTCCACGATGGCGGGCACCAGGTGGTTGAGCACCCCGGACCGGTTGTCCTTCAGCAGGCGCACCATCCCCTGCAGGGCCTCCAGGGCGTACAGGTTCACCTTACGGTTGGACTCCAGCAGGCGGTCTCTGAAGAGGTCAAACACCTGGGGGAGCGGGGAGAAACGGGGAACAGGTGAACAAAAAGGGGACAGGAGGGAGTCCAACCAGGAGAGGGGATAAGGGCGAGTGTGAAGTAGTGGGTGTTACGAGCGGTGGGGGGTTTTACGGACCGGGAACAGGCTGCGGATGACCATGCTGGGGTTGTGCTGGCAGTCGGCCACCAGCTGGTCGAGGCCTTTTATGCGCTCCCTGAAGTCCTTGGACTCCAGCAGAGCGGTGAGCTGCCTGATGTACTCAGCCTTGTCTTCGATGATGGGCCCCTGAGGTTTGGAGCTGTACTTGCTGTTGGGCTCCCTGGAGGGTACCACAAAATATAATGTCATGAAACTGCATACATACTTACTACATATATATATATATGATCTTGGAAATAAGATAAAAGATATTCTTAAAGTTTGCTTCAAGTTAAGAAAACAAACAAATGCATAATTAATATAGGAGAGACATTTAAAACAAAAGCCATCATGTGTGTTCTGGAACACGACCCCGAGAGAGGAGCTGACCTCATAGCATAAGTAAGGCTTTTACTTTCACCAACATATTTCCAAGGTGGCTGTCATGTGTCTGGGAGGAGTCTCACCTGGGTGGCAGTGGTGGTGGTGGGGCTGGGGGCTATGGTCTGTTTGGGGAGCTTCCTTTGGAGCGTCGAGGCCCTGGCGGTGCCACTGCCGGGAAGCGAGGCTGGGGTCTGGGGCGTCTCACCCAGACCCTGATCCTGACCCTGACCCTGACCCTGACCCTGACCCTGACACAACAAACACAACAACAACAACGTTCACCAGACCCGTCACCAAGCGGTAGGGTGGGGCGAGAGGGCGGGGCCTTCCGTACCTTTGCCTTGAGTCCACTGACCGCCTTGCGGGCGGCGGCAGGTCCTTGGTGGGGATGTTCTTCTCCAGCATGCTATCAAAGTCCCGGTGGGAGGACAGGACCAGCAACATCCGGCGGCCAAAGGACCTGAAGGGGGAGGAGTGAGACCGGCACGTCACCGAGCCGTTGGACAAACGCCAAAGCCTTCAGCCAACACAGGAAGCCACCGGGGGCTCTACGTGCCTGGGTTCCGGGGAGGAGTCCAGGGCCAGCTTGACCACGGCCGGGAGGATTCTGTCCGTCACGTCCTTCCCTCCGGACAGCAGGCGGGCAACGCCCACCCTCTCCAGCAGGTCGGCCAGGTCCTGGGCGGCGCACTTCCTCACCGCCGCGCTCAGGTGGCTGCAGACACACACAGGCTCAACATGAAGGACGCACACAAAGAGACACAAACCACAGAAGTACACAACGGATGGAAATAAGGAGACATCGGCTAGACCTCTGGAGTATCCTACCTACCAGTCCAAAGCAGATTAAGGATGTTAGAAACGTTTCCTTCGACACTCAAGTCCTGTTTAAATGTCCCTTTTTTCTGTTGTGCGTTTGCATCTGCCACTGATTCTTTGTACTTTATATAAATCACAGATTTGATCTTGCAATACCGTTACTGTGTTAGATATTAGGGCTGTAACGATACGTGTATCGAAACCGAAATCGCGACACTCAGAGCCACGAACCTGTCTCGCTGTGTGATAAGGCAGAAGCGCGATATGACCTTTCGAACTCTCCGGTCAAATTGTCCGATTGAAATTTGCTAATAATTTGTCTAAATAATAGTCTGCTGACAGCGCCCCCTCTTATCGATGCCGTAAGTATGCGACTGCAATCCTCCGTGGCTACGGAGGATTGCATTTCTCCACAGCCGTCGAAGTCCTCATATGCGATATGAACGACATTTATCCAGAGTGGGCCAAGCGCGAAAAAAATTGCCTGTGTGATCCTGTCTCTATTGTTTTGTGTGATTTGACTGGCAGTTTGTCTGCTTATAGGTCGGAATGAAGCGGCCTCCGATTATTGACAGGATGGGTACTTTATTCTACCGGACTCGTTCGCTTCTTCACTAGACACACGCGCTACCGCTCGCTCTCCTCGCTCGTCCACTCACTCGCTGACGTCACTCACACACGCATACGCACACTGCCATTCTCGCGCACACACATATGCTACTCGTAACACTATGCCTCGTTATTGCGACGTTCATGACATTCAGGTGTTTCCCCATTTATTGAAAGTTAGGCTATTAAACATGTTGCATTCTATACGGCCTGATTATGTCATTATTTAAGCTACATAGCCTAATAAGAAGGGCTAATAAGGATATTTGACTAAACAAACCAAACAGTTGAGGGTTTTTGCCTACCAGCAAAAAGCATCCTCCAACTGCATCTTTGGTTATTTCTTTATTAATTTAGCTTTACTTTAATAGTATTCTTTCTGTTCAAATATGTTCAGTGTTCCAAATTATTTGTTATTAAATGTTAGATTAAGTTAATTGGTATATAAGTGTTGTTTAAATAAAATGCTTTTTAAATTTCAAAAAATCGTGGGATGTATCGAACCGTGGGTCAAAAATTGTGATACAAACCGAATCGTGAGTTTGTGTATCGTTACAGCCCTAGTAGATATACTAGAAAACATAACAAGGCGCAATACAGTGTGTTTGTGTCTGCGTTGTGCGTGTGCGTGCAGCCCCCTGACCTCAAACCCCCGTCCAGGAAGGCGTTGATGCAGCGTGCCGGCGTGCAGTGCCGCACCATGTGGCCCAGCGCCGCGTCCACTTCCTCCCGGATGAAGGCGTTGCTCTCGGCCGCCTTGTGCAGCAGCGCACTGGCCGTGGTCTCCACCTCCTTGTCCATGGCCCACTGCAGGTGGCAGTACAGGACGCCCAGCGTGCACACGGCTACGCGGGACATGCCCGAACGCAGGTTCTTCACCTGAGAACCAGACACACACGTGGTAGACACCACTCTCACTCTGTAATGGTTCTTTGAGTGTCTTGGAAAGCGCTATATGATTGAAATGCAGGCGTTACATTAGT
>NC_079419.1:25296826-25353710 GCF_026213295.1 Gadus chalcogrammus | reverse complement strand
CCCCGGTGCCATAGGGCCCGGGGTGGCTCTCTGGCCGTCTACCTATTGATCTCTGGCCTCTCGAGTTCGAAACCACCCGCTAGAGAGGACGTCAAGTGGGCGTGGCCTAGTAGGGCGTGCCGGGGTGACTGAAAGGCTTCGGCTCCTGCGATGGTGGAGCAGCTTCAATAAGGTTTTGCTCCCCTTGTGGCTATGTGAGGGGAAATGCAGCTTCTTAAAATACTTATCACATATCACAAGAAAGAGTATGAACGTGTCTAAACTAATAAAAACAAAAGTGACACCTTGACACAAAGACTAAGACTAGAATGGAAACAGCCGCCAAAAACAGCTGTAGTAGCAAACCGTGATAAACCTGCCTTAACCGACGTTAGAGGCATCGTGTGCGCTTGAAGGAAGAACCATGAATTCGACCGGTATGTAGGATTCGTAAGCTGTGGAAGACCGCCTTCCCAGCCGTTTGATAGACACGACCGGCAACCCTTGTTCAGCTTTTTAGATGAAAAATGCCTTGCAGAGAAGGTGACATCAGCGAAAGTTAGGCCCCGTGTAGGGGAAAAAGTCTGAGTAGGAGACGTGTACGCATTTGCGCATAAACCCAAGAACGCATAAACCCGAGAACGCATAAACCCGTAAAACGCATGAACCCGTAGAACGCATGAACCCGTAGAGCACATGAACCCGTAGAACACATGAACCCGTAGAACACATGAACCCGTAGAACACATGAACCCGTAGAACGCTGTGAGAAACACTGACTCGAGTAATATGTTAAAATAAGGATGAAAACTCCCAGAAAGAGCACACTAATCTATTCAAAATATCGAGTGAGTTGGAGTGGCCAACACACATAAATAATTGTAATACACCAAAATTGTTAACTGACATACATGGCTAAACAAGCAAATGAAAAATTAAATACCCCGTGTAGGGGAAAAAGTCTGAGTAAGAGACGTGTACGCATGAACGCATGAACCCGGGAACGCATGAACCCGTAGAACTGTGAGAAAACACCGTCTCGAGTAATATGTTAAAATAAGGATGAAATCTCCCAGCTCTGAGAGAGCACACTAATCTTTTTGAGATATCGAGTGAGTTGGAGTGGCCTACACGCGTAAATAATTGTAATAGGCCTACACCAACATTGTTAACTGTCATACGTAGCTAAACGAGCAAATGAAAAATTAAATACCAACGCGACTGAAACTATTAACAATAAGACTATACATAATAATATAAAATGATACCATAATGTACCCGTTCTTTGTCTTTGGATCTTTTGAATAAATTGAACGATATGTGAATCGCATTGCGAGCAGAGGAACGTGAGAGTTAGTGAGCAGCAGCTGAACCAATCTAAAAGGCCCTTCGTCAATAAAAACCTTTTAATAATAATCAGTTACCACAGTGCCTAAAACCCATCAACTTCATTCATGTTAAAGTGAAGGGAAAAACCTCAGACACAAGGAGTTAACCGAACAGTGCACGGTATAAAGATAATTATGAACCTTTGATTGCGAACGTAGAGTTCTGTGTTGTACCACACCGACGTGTGCAACGAACTCAACGAAATCAACCGGATGTAAAATCCGTATGCTGTGGAAGACCACCTTCCCAGCCGTTTTGACGCTGCTTTGTTATCGCAAAACATGGTTATACGTTAACGCCGCCATGCTTTTCCCCACAGAACGCTAGCTGCTACGATAGCGTAAAGCTCGAACAGCGCAGACGACTCTGACCCGAGGGCGAACGTACCAGCTTCGACTGGCCATCCCTCAGCAAACCATTGCCCTTGGAATAAACCCCCTAACCCAACCGAGGGAGCCGCAACCTGAAGCTGGACTGTAGAGCTGTGAGAGAAAATACGCTGCGGGGGCTAACGCGGGGACTGCAGTAGCCATGGTAGCAGGGCACGTGCCAGGTGCGTAGCCTGTGAAGGCGGAGGAAGCCGAGCCTGATGGTTGCTGGAAGTAGAAAGGCGCCGTGGCGACCGACGACAGCGGGTTGGGGGCCTGGACCCTTCCGGGAGTTCCGCATGGCGTTTCGACGGCGTCCATCCTGGCGCCAATGCTTTGCACCAACTCGGCGAGGGTTTGTAGAACCAGGCGGATGTCCGTGTTGGGAACTTGTTGGTGGTGTTGTTGAGGATACCGGGGACCGAAAAGAACGGCTTTCTGCGCTCGCTTGCCGGGACCAGAGGTAGTAGGCCGACCAGCACGAATCCGAAGTTATAACCTCTTGGTGTGTATTAACCGACGTAGCAACTAAGCGACGAGATAATCAGAAGCACAGTAAAGCAGCAGTATGCGTCGAACGAAGACCTGAGCAGCAAAGACATATGTTAGACTACTCTTTATAGAGCAGGTGTAGGCAGGTGATTGGTGATTGGTGATTGGCGGCCAGCCGCGCGTGATTTGAGTCCTCCTGGTAGAACTACCAGCAAGCTTACATTTGTGTTTACTTTTCAAGTTTTTTCTCAATACACAAGTTCATACCATCTGACACTCTTGATCTGTGGCTACGCACACCAGGGGCCCTATTTTAACGGTCTGAAACGCAAGTGGGAAGCGCAAAGCGCAAGTAGGTTTGTGGGCGGTTCTACGGCGCTATCGCTATTTTACAGGCGGATAAATGACACTTGCGTCGCGGCGGAGAGATTGGGTTTGAGTAATGTCTCCGTCAACAGTGGCTGTCATTTGTGTTTACTTTTCAAGTTTTTTCTCAATACACAAGTTCATACCATCTGACACTCTTGATCTGTGGCTACGCACACCAGGGGCCCTATTTTAACGGTCTGAAACGCAAGTGGGAAGCGCAAAGCGCAAGTAGGTTTGTGGGCGGTTCTACGGCGCTATCGCTATTTTACAGGCGGATAAATGACACTTGCGGCGCAAGTGTCAAAAGGGTTGGTCTGAAGCAGCCTAATTACCCGTAGGTGTGGTTTGGGCGTAACGTCCAACAAACCAATGAGAGTGCCAGCTCCCATCCCCTTTAAGAGCCATGAGCGCATTTGAATCGGACGAGTTGATATTTTGACAGCGCGTCTGCAGTTTCCGATGAGACAGATGCACATGAATTTCAAACTGCAAATGGCTCAGTTTATTGCCAAATAATATGTCCTAATTCACACATGGAATAAGGGGTTTTCTTCCACAACTTCAGAAATACTGAGTCCTCAAATAAATTTCGGCAAAGAAAACGTATATGATATAACATATGATATGCGGTAACTGTGGTTCTATTTAATGATATACGCAATACATTATAAACATTGTTTCTTATCAGTATTGTATGCTATCCTAATATGCATGTGTCCCCGCGGTAATGGACATTGCCATTGATTGTATTATGCGTTACGTGTTTAAACAGAGCACACACGCGCGCCCACATTCATTCATTCTTTTTAACACTCACTCGTGGTTAAACAATGTTTTTCACGATCAAATACTCATCAACTTATTACCGCTGCATCAGCTGTTCTTTCCCAAATAATTTACCAAGAATGTGCGGCTAGGTAGATGAGAGAAGCAAAGTGTATGCGCGAGGTGCACAAGCAATCCCTATGCATCGCATGCGCATGTATGCTTAAAATAGCATCTGAACAACGCGCCACTGACTTTAAACCAGGTATTTCCTGGTCTATGGCGCAGTTGTATTCAGAAACGGCAAAATATCGTTTGCGCCAGAACACGCCTCCTCCTTTCGCCGAACCGCCCCTTGGGGCGCAAGATCATTCCCTAATTTACCGGCGAGTGGCGGTGGTGGGAAAAGAACGCTCTGCGCCAGTTGTAAACTAGCAACGACACATGCGCCAGTGACTAAGTCACTTGTGCCGGATGCAAGATGGGGCCCCAGATCTACTTGAAGCTCCAAGAATCTTAATTTTTGCCATTGTAGCAGCAAGGTTTCCATCCATCTCCAGTTGCTCTTTTTTATTCCTTAGCTGCTCCTCTTGTGCTTCTATGGCATGTTTATCTTTTAGCATTTGTTGTTTTACAATAGGAGCAGCCATTTCAGCCTCAGCCTTGATGCATGCAGATGAGGTGGTGGAAAATCTTGAGCATGATTAATGTGATTTGTGACTTTGGGAAGGAATCGCAGGTGGAACATCAGTGTGGTATATCTTCCGTTAATGCAACAGGTGCCTCCTCTTCAACTCTCCTCAACTTCCGCATGTCCAAAGATGCTCTTATCGCTTTAAGTGAAGAACTTCGACCTTACATAGAGGGTGAAACCACCAACATGAGGGCACCTGTCGGAGTCTTGAAGAAGGTAGTTTGCACATTATATTATTTGAGCGACGAGGGGCGCCTAAGGAAAACTGCCAACGCTTTCGGTTTATCCCGATCAACTGTGTCAATTCTCATCCGACAAACTTGCAAGGCCATAACTGACTACCTTGGTCCAAAGTACCTCCGGTTGCCATATACTGTGCCCGAAGTAGAGAAGCTCGTTTCCGGATTCCAGAAGGACCATGGATTGCCCCAATGTTTGGGGGCAGTAGATGGGACTCGTATCGAAATTAAACAGCCAGCCGTCAATGCCATGGACTACATTAACAGGAAGAGCAGGTATTCCCTGAATGTCCAAGCGGTCTGCGACCACAAATATAGGTAGGCTAAAGGTTTTCTGCTTTTTCTATAGCCCATATAGGTTTCACTATATTGTTATTGTATACAAGTAAAGCACTCTGTATTTGTACACATTTAAAATATGCTATTGGTTTGCCTCACAGATTCATGGATGTGGCCATACAATGGCCTGGAAGTGTCCATGATGCACGTGTCTTTGCCAATTCCAAGGTGAACACCTACTTGAAGACTGGGAAGATACCTTCACTGGAAAAGCATATAGTGGATGAAGAGGAGCCCATACCTGTCTTTCTCTTAGGAGCCCCTGCCTACCCCCTTCTCCCCTACCTCATGAAAGAATATTCTGGTGGCGGCTCTACCCCATCAGAGCAGTACTTTGGACTTTGTTTGTGTAGGGCCCGTATGGTCATTGAATGTTCATTTGGTCGGCTCAAGGGCAGGTTTTCAGCCCTGAGACGGCCCATGGACATAAATCTCGCCGACCTGCCAAGTGTCATCTACGCTTGCTTCGTCCTCCACAATTACTGTGAGGCCTGGAACGACACTGTAGATCCCCGTGTTGAGCAGGAGGCCATACAGTATGACAGGGATCTGCAGCCTCCCACCCAGACAAACACCTATCTGACTGACTGTAATGAGTTGAGAGGAAAGAGAGTGAGGAGAATCCTCACCAAATATCTTGACCCCTAATGGCATTTGAACTAGACTGTGCAGTGTACGTTGCACTTACATTGTATAGATCAGTATACCTACTTTATATTAAAATACAGCATAGCATTATTTACATTAGGACTTTCAGTTAAACGAACAAGCACTATGTTCCCTTATATGTTAATTTGGAGTTGATCCTCATGATCAAAATGTTTAAGCTCAGGTGTGTTGCAACATCAACTTGTTCAGACTGCAAACTTGTCATTTACTTTGATTTTTATTGCAATAGTCAAATCAAAAACCAAACAAGGCAATGAATAATAAAGTGCCATTTTAACCAAACAGTCTCAAATATTCTTTTTACTTCAGGACAAAAACATACTTACAGAACAGATAAATATACAAATTAAATTAAACTAATATATGGTTAACAAAGGTTATGCATCTAAATGATAATGTAAACATTAAATGCTTTTGTAAACTTATTTAAAATGTATCATACTTATACCATATCACTGTGTAGCCCACAAGTGGGCCTCTGCCTGGTGGTGAGAAAGAATGAACTTAAAGTGCTTAAAACAGTAAAACTAGGCAGGTACTGAACAAAAACAGTGCAACAAAGTGTAAACAAATTGTGTCAAACTCAGTTTTTTACTACCAAGACAAATGATCATGGTCTTCCTCATCGGAATGTCCCTCCAGTAATTGTCTGTAGCAGGATTGAGGTGCAGGGCCCATCTGCTGAGCTGTGTGTGAATGTGCAGAGCCCATGGGTGGTGTAGTGTGTGAATGTGCGGAGCCCATAGTGTGTGAATGTGCGGAGCCCATAGTGTATGAATGTGCGGAGCCCATGGGTGGTGGTGTGTATGAATGTGCGGAGCCCATGGGTGGTGGTGTGTATGAATGTGCTGGGGCCATGGGTGGTGGTGTGTATGAATGTGCTGGGGCCATGGGTGGTGGTGTGTATGAATGTGCTGGGGCTGTGTAGTACTGCATAGGTGGGGCACGGTTTGGTTGAGGTTGACACAAGTGTCTAACAAGGACATCAAAACTGTTGCTCATTCTAACATGAGCCTCTGCAATTGTGTCCAGCCTCTCACTGTTGCTTCTCTCAGCCTTCTCCATTATATCGACAATCTTCCTCTTCATGTCGAGGTCGGTCTGCACTGGATCCACACGAAGTCTTTTCTGGAGCCTTTCGCCTCTATGGCCATCGAGCCTTGCCTTGTAAAAAGCAGAGAGAAAGTAACATTCATTAGCTGATGACAGTGTTGGTATTGACAGTGAAAGTAGAAATACACATGGTTAAATACTCCTAAAAGTAAAAAGTCCTACTTCTATTTCCACTTATGGAAGTAGAAAAGCAGGCCTAATTGCCTTCACATGTAAGGTAGTGTTTTGCAAAAAACTCAACAAGGTACAGTAGTCGTGGATATAAGGGATGGGCATGAGTAGTAAATTCCAAACTCGAGTGATCGACGGAATTCCTTGAGGATCAATCGAATCAATGTTTAGAATGTAACGTTGCAATGTTTCAAAACACCTGTAACGGTTTAAAAAAAACAAAAACAAGTAGCCTAACCATTAAAAAATAATTTAAAGCGGCAAATAAAACGGCAGCAAATGGACTATGGAAATACTCAGCGTTGTGACCTTCTCTACACGGCCGGGATTACAAGCGCGTCTTGCGGCGGTGAAATAGCCGACACACTTGGTTGCTGCGGGTCTGCTTTCCCGAACTCACCGTTGTGTTTCAGGAGCATATGTTGCCGCATAGTACTTATAGTAGGCTACTCTGGTAGCTCGATTTCGCTTGGCAGATTTTATATTTCACCTTATGATCTCCTATTTATTTAAAGTATTTCAATTCTTCGCTGCGCTTTGCTTTAACCGCCATCTCTTAACTTTTTGAATTCTGGCGTGCCGGCAAGGCACGCGCCACACAGAAATGATACATTTCATTTGCTTTGTGCCCACGGCATGCGTTAGTGGCGCAGCACAGAAAATTGATACATTTGTTTCAGAAAACTTTGTTTGTGTGTGTATATGCAAACTCGAGTTTGCCTGTCCACCAACCGAGTTCATTTGCAACGAGCAGTAGGCCTACTCGAGTAATCGATTCCTCACGCCCATCCCAACACCATTCTCTAAAACCGTTCTTATTAAAACAAATACATGCTCTTTCATGTTTGATGTCAAGTAACCTTGAATTTTGACAAGGAATTTTTCCCCCAAAAGGAACAAAGTAAAGATACAGAAAGTTGATTACAGTATTTAAGTGTACTCCACGGGTCTTAGGTCTAACCATAGACAGTCTATGGGTCTAACAAGCCAAAAAAAACATACCTGAAGTAGGCCTCTTCGTCTCTGGAGTGGGGTCTGGATACTCGAGGTCTGGGGGCTGACACTTTCTTCAGTTTGCTCAGATATGCTCGATTCACTGCAAGAGTCCACAGTGTCGCCGTTCACCTCGGCAGTCTCAATACCACTCGCCAAAGAGGTGGTTGCTGGCGACCCACCCCATATGTCGTTACACAAATCAAAAAATAGTGTGATAACTCGCCCATGGCCACTCTTGCGTTGCGTATCCACGGCCCCTCTATATTTCATCCTAACGGCTTTAAGTTTAGATGCAATTTGGGGTTTATTGATCTCATCAGTTGCATGTGGATATGAAGGTACTCTCGGTTGGCCGTCTGGGGGAGTAGGATACTGCTCTATGAATGCGGTCCATATATCTGTGTATTTGGTCTGGCAGGACTCCCAGTCCACACCTTGTTGTGTCTTCGTTGCTTTGTAGTCCTGTGTAACCTGAAGCAATAATTCCACTTCTTCGTCTGACCAGACGAAATTTTTCTTGTTACCGGCGGTAGCCATGATTTGTTTGTCGCGGCGTATAGGTAAGAGAAGAAGTAAGGTTCTACGCATGCGCTCAGCCGCCTGGCATGCATACCAAATCGAATTCCACACACTTTTGCGTCACCGTATGCACGCAGATTTCCTCCCGAAAACGCTCGTCTAAACGCGGAATAAAAAGTGAAGACGCATCGCCACTTTTGCGTCTTCTGTTCAGACCGTCATCGTGTAAACGTAGCCTCAGAGAGCCATGTTTTTACATCATCAGTGAAGTTTGTGTTGTGTTTTGTTATGCGTCCAAACCACTCATTTCGTGTTACCTTTTCCTCTTTGGGAAGTAAAACAATCACTGACTCATGTGCTGCATTTGCATTTTCACACAGTTGTTTGAGTTCATTCAGTTTGAATTGCACTTTCTTTGCATTTTCATAATTTTTCATGAGCCCTTTAGTTTCACGTGAGAGCTTTTCATTTTTGTCACATTAGATTGACGTTGCTTTTGAAGAGTTTCCATTTTGCAAGCCAGCGCTTTGGCTGTAAGCTTGACCGTTCTCCGTATTTTCCATTTCATTTGCGTCACTCATTATGTGAACTTTCAACGTGCACAATTCACCAAAGCACAGAGCAACCGACACAATGCAATCCGCAAGGACATTGATTCAGCCACAATGCGATTTTCAACACAACAGCACAGCAAATGGCGGCCCCTGCTCACCACGCGGTCAAATCAGCCCAAACAATTTCCGATCACGACCAACCAAGCACGCGCAACACAAGCCAAAACAAACAGTCCCCAATGGACAAAACGGCAGCCTTTCCAAACTGTGTTCAACGTCATACAAATACACAGAAGGATCAACAAACATACCGTTTTTGATGGCTGTGATGAGCTGCTGTCACTCTCGCGTTACACCGCTGCTGCAGGCAATTGTGTGTCTCTGATCCCATCCATGGCGTGGTGTTTATGGATGGATTTCTGTTTACTAAATGTAGCGACGGTTTTCCTGTAAAGGCCGCTAAGAGGCTTAGATGGGCTCCAGGCAGTTACGCGTCGTTCAATGAATCCAAGTCCGGTGATGAATATAGTTTGAGAATTTATTGGAAGACCGAATGACAACTGATGAATGGAAAACATCTAGAGGGTAATGAAAACATATAAATAAAAGATAAAGTGATGACGATGACAACGTTAATGACTGACGGTTGTTTGGCGGTTGTTTGACGTAAACAGAAAATATAATCAGGAGCGCCACTAACCCCCTTTGTCTCTTACCCCCGCCGATCCGAGTGCGCCGGTATATAGATTAAACCACACCCATGTGTCAATGAAACGGAAGTCACATGAACCAAAACAGTGGGATTAACCTTTCAAAATAAACAATAAACAAACAGACCAAATATGCATTTTGGAGCCTACACAGTCGTTTAGGATTCTTATTATCATCCAGAGGCGCACATAACTTTTGGCCTTGATATTATATATTATTTTATATTATATAGATATTATAGAGCTCCGGGTGTCCGCCAGCTGCAACAATAAGTTTCTCCCCTTTGTATCGTGATACAAACTGGATGGAGTGAACGCTGATAGGCGTGAAGTAGTATTCGCACGAGTAGTATTACGCAAAAGCCGCACCATTTATCCCACAGAGAGATTCACGTCTCTCACATGGCCACCTCCCGCATCCACGGGAAAAGGCTTATATTAAAAGATTGATCACAGGATTTTATTAATCGATATCGGAAAATTCAATTGAAGATCGAATGTAATAACCCAGCCCGAGTGCTTGGTTTATGTACGTGTACGTGGTTTTATGAACATCCTTACTGTACTGACAGCGATATATTGTTTCTTTCTTCTGACAAATGTACTTAATGTAAGTCGCTCTGGAGCAAGCGTCTGCTAAATGTTAATGTTAATGACATGTGTTCGAGGCAGAGTTGAATGTTCATGTAGTGTTTTTGGGAAACTACCAAAGCAGTAGTATTTTACTCCTTTATTCACTCGGGTTCTTATTTCAGTAACGGTGATGAAATGGCATTGATTACTATTTTGACGATTACAGATGTATTGGCAAGTTTATGGGAAACCCATATCAACGTTTAGGAGTGCGTAACTACTGTTGACGGCTTTCAACTACTGTTGACAGTGCATGCGCTACTGCGTGTATATGTCCCGCGCAAATACTTTTTTAGGCAACTCCTGTTCTAAGGAGTGTGTGCATGGACACGATTTTGAAGAACTTGCCACGGACAAATCGATGTACCAGGAAGAAGACACAGAAGACAGCAGAGACACGCGGAGCCTGTGGAAGGGCATTCGGACCATCACGGATTACAAGCCCGCGCCACAGATCTGCGATGACAACATCTCTCTACTCAACAACCTCAACAGCTTCTTTGCACGGTTCAAAGCAACTGACAACACAAGCCCAAAGAAAACTCCACCCCCTCCCCACGATCAGGCTCTGTGCCTGTCCGCTGCCAGTGTGAAGAGGATATTCTCCACTATCAATCCACGGAAAGCAACAGGCCCAGACAACATTCCAGGCCGGGTGTTGAAGGACTGCGCTGAGGAGTTAAAGAATGTCTTCACTGATGTCTTTAACATTTCTTTGAGGCAAGATGTAGTTCCGTCACATTTCAAGGCCACTATCATCATACCTGTGCCAAAGAAACCTGCTCCATCCTGCTTCAATGACTACCGACCCGTTGCACTGACCCCCATCGTGATGAAGTGTTTTGAACGGCTAGTTATGTCACACATCAAGTCCTCCCTCCCAGCCACCCTAGACCCCTACCAGTTTGCTTATCGAGCCAAACGGTCTACCGAGGATGCGATCTGCTCTGCTCTCCACCCTGCCCTCACCCACCTGGACACAACAGACTCATACGTCAGAATGCTGTTCTTAGATTTTAGTTCCGCATTCAACACCACCATCCCACAACAACTTATCTGTAAACTGGTCCATCTGGGGCTCAGCACCTCGCTTTGCAACTGGGTGCTGGACTTCCTCAGCGAGAGGCCACAGTCAGTACGCGTCGGCAATAACACCTCGAGCAGCATCACACTCAGCACTGGGGCCCCCCAAGGCTGTGTGCTCTTGCCCCTGCTCTTCACCCTGCTGACTCACGACTGCACACCAACCTACAGCACCAATCACATGGTGAAGTTTGCGGATGATACCACTCTGGTGTGTCTCATCACTAAGAACGATGAGACCAGCTATAGGAAGGAGGTCAACCTTCTGACCATGTGGTGCAGCAACAACAACCTCCTGCTGAATGTCAGCAAAACTAAGGAGATTGTTGTTGACTTCAGGAGACGCCACACTGAGCACCCACCACTGACCATCGATGGTGCGGCAGTGGAGCGAGTGAGTGGCACAAAATTCCTGGGGGTGTACATCAGCGACGACCTCTCCTGGACCACCAACACTGCATCACTGGTGAAGAAAGCCCATCAGCGCCTCTACTTCCTCCGAGAATTGAAGCAAGCACGAGCCCCCCCATCAATCATGTGCACATTCTACCGAGGCACCATTGAGAGCATCCTGTTCAGCTGCATCACCGTGTGGGGCGGGAGCTGCGCTGAATACAGCAGGAAAGCCCTGCAGCGTGTGGTTAACACAGCTGCAAAGATCATCGGTGCCCCACTCCCCTCCATGCAACACACATACAGCACTCGCCTCACCCGCAAAGCGACCAGGATTGTGAGCGAGGCCAGCCATCCCGCTCACAGTCTGTTCACCCTCCTGCCCTCTGGAAGAAGGTATCGGAGCCTGCATGCCCGCACCACCAGACTCAAAAACAGCTTCATCCACCAGGCTGTCAGGAAACTGAATTCTCTCCCCTCTCTCCCCTCAGCCACATCAACAGGGCTGTCAGTAAGCTGAAATACCCCCCCCCCCTGTTTTCTGCCTTGCTACACTGTGGACTAACTGTCTTTGCACTATTATTACTATTACTAGTTTAAATACACACCATACAGACTGAAATTGCTGCTATTATTTATTTATCTATTTAAAAAATGCTCTACTACATGACTTTTTGCTGCCAGTATTGACTGCCTCTTTGCACAATTATTTTTTACTTATTTTATTCATACAGAAGTCCTATATTTTATATGTCATTGTCTATCTTGTCTATTTTTAGTGTTGTCTCGTATATTTGTGTTTGTGCCTGTGCACTTTTTATATGTTCACCGCGGGATAGGGGAAAACGTTTTCTCGATTCCCTCACATGTCTTGTACATGTGAAGTGTTGACAATAAAGCTGACTTTGACTTTGACTTTGAGAAGTACAAGGAAGTTCAGCTGTGCACAGCTGAACGCTGTACCACATGGCTGTGCTCAATTCACAACATGCATTCCATCAAAACTAGCCTACATCAGGCATTCTGACCAAAACTCATGCACTCCCCCCCATAATTATTCCAGAATTCAAGCAAAGCAAGAATGACCAAAAGTCACTTTGTGTCAACAAGAGACTGACACCACCGACTATCAATTGCAAGTTAAAACAGCCGACCACTTGAGTGCAAAAAACACAAAAGACCTTGCCACAGCACCAGCAAATCCCTTACCTTTATTTATGTGGCAGTGGTCTGCAGATGCATCCCGTGGTGTAGCCTACCACATCCATTTAGTTCAACAGGTTATCGTTCTGATACTGTCCATGGTACTAGCAACCTGCTCTGGTCCTTTTTCTAAAATGACTTGATTGTCTGATGCCTCATCATCCACACCAAAGAATATTGGTATTATTAGTAATGGCTACTTTAAAAATAACTTCACACAGTGTGTCTTTTTCAATGTATGTTATCATTCCTAGCGTTGATCAGCAAAGAAATATTTTGCCAAAGTTGTTGACGTCGCTTAGCAACCGAATACGCTGGGGTTGATTAGTAACCAGACTGCGGAGTGATACAGATGACGTGAATCAGAGTTAAAATGAGACATTTTCCTTGACAGCAGTCAAATATGCTGGACGGGAGCATTCCACTGCATTGAGAAGAGCCGTGTAATAAACAAAAATAATTGACAGCTGAACGTTAAGAAGGCCCATGCAAATGAATGGAGCAGTCTACAGCATTGAGACGAGCCGTGTAAGTAGGGGATAATTTATAGAACACCGGTCATTATCGGGAAAATAAGCCCCGACAGGGCGAACAGGACACAGACGCGCAGCGAAGGTGTCTTGTTTCGCCCTGAAGGGGCTTATTTTCGATTATGACTGGCAACCAGGGGCGTAGCCATCATTTCAGAAGTGAGGGGGAAAAATTGTTCAGAGGTCTATTGAGTGATTTATCATCCTCTTCAACCACAAACAGCACAGCACCAGACGACCGACTTTAGTTCTTTAAAATGATATACTATCAAAATCTAAAGCTGCCAAACTCTGGTTGAGTTGACACAGAATGACCCTTGAGCATCTACAGGGTAAGTAAAGTAGCCAGATAATTAAGTGCCAAATGACAACACTGAACACGAAAAGTTCTGTAAAACACCATTCCTGTTTCAAATTATCAGCACCAAAATGGAATGGAAGTGACAAGGTAACAGGGTAATAAGCCACATAATTTAATGGCAAGAAGTGACAAGTGAAAGTGACAATAAACATATCGACATGAAGATAGCTATTTTACATTTGCTGTCGTCAATTATGACAGCACAGATGTGCGAAATTAATCAAGACTAAGACCAGTGGCTGCTGGTGATCAAAAATGTTGGTGGGGCACAGTAATAGACAGGGGCTCTGGGGTTCCCCATCCCCCCCTAAAAAAAATTGAATTAAATAGATTAGATTTCCTGTATTCTGATGCATTTTGGGGATGGCCACTACCTATTTACCTACTTTTCATTCAGATTCATAGCCTACATCAGTGGTCATCAACCTTTTTAAGCCCAAGATCTCTGACCTCGACCTGCGTGAAAGGCAAGATCTACCTATTGAAGACTTGAGAAAAAACAGACAGCGCAGAATGTATTTCCAATTAAAGGCCTTTTATTGAGTCTAAATGTATGAATTACATGTAATTCTTTGCTCAGCTTTTTTTTTAATGCAATCAATCAAATCTAACTGAAAACAAGCCATGTGCCCTATTTCCCATTTATAATATTGTACAACAACACACACACAACACAGCAAACACAACACAACAAAGAGGAAAAAATCTACACACTTGCAGTGGACTGATATTGAAGTGTAATTAGCTGTTTTGCTTACCCAATAACCACATGGAAGTTAACAAATGTATGATTCACATTTTAGAAAGTGGAACTGTAATGTGTATCAATAAAATTCTCAGTGCAATTAAGTAAGCGCCATGTCCCATCTAAAGCAGCATCACCTCACAACGGCATCTAAAGGCAAAACTCTTGCAGTCATGTTACTCAAATTAGTGTGATGGCTGTGACTGAATACTGTCAGAGAGTGCCTTGAAGTCTGGCTCATAGCTACAGACAGCCAGCCTGAGACAGTCAGTGAGGTGTCGGTCTTTAAGGCGGCTCCTGTACTTTGATTTGATTATTTTCATTTGTGAAAACGCCATTTCCAAAGATAAGTAGATCCAAAGTAGGCACTCACTATTAGTGCACATGCAGTGAGGAGAGGATACTTCTCTTTGCTGACCAGTCCCCAAAAGTCACTGTCCCTTGATCTGTTTTTCAGCACTATTGTCATTTTTCAAATCAACCATCTCCATGTCAACTCCACTTGGCAAAGCAAATGCCTGCTGGAATCTGTCTGCTACCTGTTCTATACCAATGGGCAGAAATGGGTTTGAGAGGAATGCAACAATATCTTCCATGACGCGGACACACCAAACGCGTTACTCGCGTTGGATAACGCGAGTAACGCGCCTAACCTGACGCTTGATCATTGTCTGGTGGTTACTCGGTTCAACGCTTCCAACGCGTCAACGCGCCAACGCAGCTAGATGAGTCCATGTCCATGTAAGTGAACGGAGCGTTCCCTCTTCGTCATAACTATCAAACCAAACATCCTTCACATTCACCGAGCGAACATTATGAAAGTAAAATGCAAATTTCTCGCTAAAAATGTTTCCATAAACGCATTTAATGGCGTAACTATGTTACTATTTCCACCCAGAATAAAGATAGTTGTCGGCCGTGGCTGCGCTGGAGTCCGAGGTAGGAAACCCAAACGCCGCCGTGTTTGGGTGATAGAGTTTAGATCGGGTTAGATTAAATAATCTCTGATATAAATAACAATAATCGGGTTAAATAACTTCACATGGTGTGTCTGGTGTGTTTCCAGCATTCGTAGTGTTGATCAGGAGAGAAATTGTCCGCCAAGACGTTGAGGTTGCTTAGCATCCAGAGACTCTGTCCATGCAAGTGAACGGAGCGTTCCCTCTTCGTCATAACTATCAAACCAAACATCCTTCACATTCACCGAGCGAACATTATGAAAGTAAAATGCACATTTCTCGCTAAAAATGTTTCCATAAACGCATTTAATGGCGTAACTATTTCCACCCAGAATAAAGATAGTTGTCGGCCGTGGCTGCGCTGGAGTCCGAGGTAAGAAACCCATACGCCGCCGTGTTTGGGTGATAGAGCTTAGATCGGGTTTGATTAAATAATCTCTGATATAAATAACAATAATCGGGTTGAATAACTTCACATGGTGTGTCTGGTGTGTTTCCAGCATTCGTAGTGTTGATCAGCAGAGAAATAGTCCGCCAAGACGTTGAGGTTGCTTAGCATTCAGAGACTCTGTCCATGCAAGTGAACGGAGTGTTCCCTCTCCGTCATAACTATCAAACCAAACATCCTTCACATTCACCAAGCGAACATTATGAAAGTAAAATGCCCATTTCTCGCTAAAAATGTTTCCATAAACGCATTTATTGGCATAACTATGTTACTATTTCCACCCAGAATAAAGATAGTTGTCGGCCGTGGCTGCGCTGGAGTCCGAGGTAGGAAACCCAAACGCCGCCGTGTTTGGGTGATAGAGTTTAGATCGGGTTAGATTAATTAATCTCTGATATAAATAACAATAATCGGGTTAAATAACTTCACATGGTGTGTCTGGTGTGTTTATAGCATTCGTAGTGTTGATCAGCAGAGATATAGTCCGCCAAGACGTTGAGGTTGCTTAGCAACCAGAGACTCTGTCCATGCAAGTGAACGGAGCGTTCCCTCTTCGTCATAACTATCAAACCAAACATCCTTCACATTCACCGAGCGAACATTATGAAAGTAAAATGCAAATTTCTCGCTAAAAATGTTTCCATAAACGCATTTAATGGCGTAACTATGTTACTATTTCCACCCAGAATAAAGATAGTTGTCGGCCGTGGCTGCGCTGGAGTCCGAGGTAGGAAACCCAAACGCCGCCGTGTTTGGGTGATAGAGTTTAGATCGGGTTAGATTAAATAATCTCTGATATAAATAACAATAATCGGGTTAAATAACTTCACATGGTGTGTCTGGTGTGTTTCCAGCATTCGTAGTGTTGATCAGGAGAGAAATTGTCCGCCAAGACGTTGAGGTTGCTTAGCATCCAGAGACTCTGTCCATGCAAGTGAACGGAGCGTTCCCTCTTCGTCATAACTATCAAACCAAACATCCTTCACATTCACCGAGCGAACATTATGAAAGTGAAATGCACATTTCTCGCTAAAAATGTTTCCATAAACGCATTTAATGGCGTAACTATGTTACTATTTCCACCCAGAATAAAGATAGTTGTCGGCCGTGGCTGCGCTGGAGTCCGAGGTAAGAAACCCATACGCCGCCGTGTTTGGGTGATAGAGCTTAGATCGGGTTTGATTAAATAATCTCTGATATAAATAACAATAATCGGGTTGAATAACTTCACATGGTGTGTCCGGTGTGTTTCCAGCATTCGTAGTGTTGATCAGCAGAGAAATAGTCCGCCAAGACGTTGAGGTTGCTTAGCATTCAGAGACTCTGTCCATGCAAGTGAACGGAGCGTTCCCTCTCCGTCATAACTATCAAACCAAACATCCTTCACATTCACCAAGCGAACATTATGAAAGTAAAATGCCCATTTCTCGCTAAAAATGTTTCCATAAACGCATTTATTGGCATAACTATGTTACTATTTCCACCCAGAATAAAGATAGTTGTCGGCCGTGGCTGCGCTGGAGTCCGAGGTAGGAAACCCAAACGCCGCCGTGTTTGGGTGATAGAGTTTAGATCGGGTTAGATTAATTAATCTCTGATATAAATAACAATAATCGGGTTAAATAACTTCACATGGTGTGTCTGGTGTGTTTATAGCATTCGTAGTGTTGATCAGCAGAGATATAGTCCGCCAAGACGTTGAGGTTGCTTAGCAACCAGAGACTCTGTCCATGCAAGTGAACGGAGCGTTCCCTCTTCGTCATAACTATCAAACCAAATATCCTTCACATTCACCGAGCGAACATTATGAAAGTAAAATGCACATTTCTCGCTAAAAATGTTTCCATAAACGCATTTAATAGCGTAACTATGTTACTATTTCCACCCAGAATAAAGAAAGATGTCGGCCGTATGCTTCTGTCCAAGCTCACTACTCTCTGCCAGTGACGTCGGGTCAAGCTCCACGCTGATTGGCTATCGCGGCTAAGCGCCACGCGTTGGAGCGTTGAAAGTTCACATTTCTGAACTCCGGGCGTTGGTGCGTTGGGCGCGTTACTGCGTTTACGTGCGTAATTACGTGCGTCTGACGCGCCTTAAGGCCGATACATACCTCCGGATACGGACAGTTTCGTCCGGACTCTGGACGGAGAGATGTTGGTTAACAACATTTTTCAAGTTACATTCTTGTTCATGTTTTGCCAAATAACCTTAAATCCTTAAATCAGCTCATCATACGGACTCTGGATTCGTAAACTCAGAGGCGACGGACCCATTTACGGACGAAACACCTCCGGGACCGGACGAAACTGTCCGTATCCGGAGGTATGTATCGGCCTTAACGCCCCTAACGCGACGCTTCAACGCATGTAACGCGTCTACACGCCTATACCAATGGTTCCCTATGCAAAAATGCAGAGTTTGGACGCCTCTAACGCGAGTAACGCGGTTGGTGTGGCTGTACCGTAACTCAACAAAACGCCTATTTAACTCAGTTGCACTTTGTCAAGCTGGGCACAGTACTGCTCAGGGTTAAAAAAAATGTTTTTTTTAATGCTGTGTGACATTTTCTCCAAGTTGGGGAAGTCGGTCAGCCTCTTGTTCTTTAGGTGTGTGTGGTCCAAACACCCAGCTTGGCCATGAACCCATTCACTGCACAACTCATGTGGGGCAGGTCTCTGTCTTTTCCCTGCAGCTCGTTGTTGAGTGTGTTAAGTTTTGCCGTTAGGTCTGTCAAAAACCCCAGATCCAGTAGCCACGCATCATCGGACAGTTCCTCGTGCTCCTCATTTCTTTTTGACAAAAAAGTCTTTATCTCAGGCAGCAAGTCAACAAATCGCTGCAACACTTTGCCGCGACTCAACCCCCGGACTTCAGCGGGGAGAAGCAGGTCTCCGTATGCGGCATCGAGCTCATCCAATAACGCCTTGAATAACCGGTACTGAAGCGCTTTTGCTCTGATCGAAGTTTATCAGTTTGACCACCATTGTCATTACATGGGAAAAGTCCAAGACTTTCCCAACCAAGGCCTGTTGATGGATAACAGTGATTATCCATGAATGCAGGAAATTTGGGGTCATTACGGCCATTACATATACTTTTTGAACTCCTGGTAAATGGCCTCCAGAGAGTGAGAGAGATGTGCTTGCAAAACTTATTATGAAAAAATAATATAGGATATTGTGTATTTTTTATTTTTTATTTTTTGGGATCTACATGGAAAGCCTCAAAGATTGACCAGTCGATCGCGATCGACGGGTTGGCGACCAATGGCCTACATCCTGACTTGCAGGGCCTGGACAAGCTTACACTGCATATACAGACCTACTTTATGGCCATTCCACCAGCCATTGCAATTTGAACCATTGTTGTTATTCTGATATTGAGACAAATCATGATCACTCTCATATAGCGTCCATTTTTGGTGAGTCTCAATGTCTACTTCAAATGCAGTTAGAAATATGGGACAGTTGCTTAATTTTGTTTATATGCTACAGGCCGAAAGACTAAATTTATATGTAACTTACTTGCTCCACTGACTAAGACAATGGATGGTATGACCTATGCTTGCTTTCTTTAAAACACAAATAATGCTGTAGTCGAATAATATCTGCAAATAAATAATAAACAAAAAGTCTCTTTGAAATTAAATATAAACTACATATTTAAACATCCATGTCAGTATTTACCTTTTGAACTAAGGGAATCAAAGGCTACAGGCTCTACTGATTAACTATATTACAAAATAATATTTTCAGTTCTAGATTTCTTTTAGACCCAAGTAGAAACAATAATATAATAAAAATGAAATAATGGTTATATTAACTAAAAAGTAATAAAGTTTCGATGTTTATTATCCTCTACATTTAAATAACTGTGATGTTAATATTTGTGGCCCTTCTTTGGACCTTGGGCGAAGTCTGGCCACATTTGTTATTCATTTATTCGACTATATGTATTTTTCGAACTTAGCATGGACTGCAAGGTGCATTCCATTTTCCATGAAAGCAATACTGGGTGCCCGTGTAATCACATGTCAGTCATGGTCTAGTCACAAATATGTGCAAAACAACCGTGAGCACAAGTTCTCATGGTTGTTGTGCTTACTTTAGAATAATATAAGTAAAGTATTTTGCAGTAAAACAACTCTTAAGAGTATAATTTATCCAAAAAGTTACTCAAGGAAATGTGTCAGAGTAATTGTCACTAGTTACTATCACCTCTGCACCTAGCAAGCGATTTAACATGGGTAACAGTTAGATTAGATTAGATTAGGCTTTATTGATCCTTTTGGGATGACTCCCTCAAGGAAATTGATTGTCCAGTAGCTCACAGAAGAAACACAACACAATATTAAATTATATACAATATAAGATAAACAATACACTCTTAGATAACTATAAAAAGTAAAACCAAAAGTAAACAGTAAACAATAATTATAATAATAATAATATAAATAATAAACTCTTAACTAACTAACTATAAAAAGTAAACAAAAACAGTAAACAGTAAACAATAAACTCTTAGCTAATATAGAAAGTAGATAATAATAATAGAAGTAAAACAGGATTCAAGTAAACTAAAATAAGATAAATGTAGAGAACTGTATAGAGGATTAATTTAAATAAATAAATATATGTATGTAAATAAATAAATAAATGTAAACATAAATAAACATGTATATATACATATACACATGCACACACATATACATATACACACATACATATATATATACATATACATAAACATATACATATATATACATACACATACATATACACATACGACATTGTGGATTAATATCATATAATATAGTGGATAAATAAAATGAAATGACGGTGAGCAAGGGGTGGCTGACAGTTAAATTAAATAAATTAGCAGTTCAAATTAAGCAGTGGAATAGGTTATATATCTCCTCTTTACTCTATTACTTCTATACTATTTCCTCCTACTTCCCTCCGAGTGAGGAGTTGTATAGTGTGATGGCATGAGGGACAAAGGAGTTCTTGAGTCTGTTGGTCTTTACTTTGGGAAGGAGCAGCCTTCCACTGAACAGGCTCCTCTGGTTGCTGATGACGGTGTGCAAGGGGTGGCTGGCATTATCAATAATGTCCAGCAGTTTGTCCAGTGTCCTCCTCTCTGCCACCGTCACCAGTGGGTCCAGCTTCCCAATATAAGACGACCCTGATTATAAGACGACCCCCTGTTTTTCAACACAAACATTAAGAAAAAAAGATTTGCAGACCAGATTTGCAGAACAAAGAACTTTTTATTTTAAAATAACAATATTAAAAACACAGTGAATTAAACACTTGTTATATTAATGACAATAATAATAATGCCAGTAAAGGCCACGGCACTTTCAAGGCAAAATATGTACAGTATGATTCAAAATTAATGTCTAGCAATAATCAAGCAACAGTGTGAACATTTTTAAATAACAGAGAAAATACAGGCCACATATTTACCTAAACTTAACTAAAATTCGACAAACTTCGCCTCCGATGTCTCTCTATCCCTCACACACGTCCTCTGCCCCGCTGTGTTCGCTCTCGCTGTCATCGCTCCCCAGCTGCTCCGTTTCCACCGGCTCCTCCCAAAGCGCGTTTTCTCTGACGTATTCAAAAACTCTCCGGTCAACCTCACTGAAACGACCACTTTGAGGACCACGGTAGGATTTGCGCTGACTGTTGTCATCTTTGAGACGTTGTTTTGGTGCTCGCCATCTTCTTACGTTACACTCCGTGACCCCGAACTTCCTGGCAGCTTGGCAGTTGTTACTTGACTGCCTTATTGACGACCATTATTTTAAAATTGGCATCATAGCTCCTCCGCTGTTGTTGATTGACCTGACCCACTTTTGAGCCACTTGTCTCTAAATGGTCAGCCTGTCTTTAAACACCGGTAACAGTCTGGTTGTTAAGGACGCTGGACTACTCCTTCCCGGAGCCAATTTCTGGCGCCACCTGCGGCCGCGAATGTGTATTGACATTTAAAGGGAGAGGCGAAGAAGACGATCCGACTTTTTCGGACCTATTTCGAGGGGGAAAAAGGCCGTCCTATATTCGGACCAATACGGTACAACACGACAGCGATGTTTGCCACCTGGCTCCGCCTGCTCATGGTGCGTTCAAAGGCGGCTCGGAAAACGTGTTTCCACGTGTAAAAAATGAATTGAATGGTTATAATGGCTATAAAAAGTGCAGGGGACAGAGGGCACAGATACGGGAAGTGCGGGGGACAAGTCCCCCGCGTACCCCGCGTCTGCTACGCCCATGTTGGCGACGTTCTATACATTATCCCGCTTATTACACTACTTGCCAAAACGAAAAAATAACTTCACATGGTGTGTCTTATTATAATTTATTTGTTACCAGCATTCGTAGTGTTGATCGGCAGAGAAATAGTCTGCCAAAGACGTTGACGTTGCTTAGCAACCGAAGACGCTGGTGTTGAAAAGTTACCGGACTACTTGTGTGATACCAAAGACGTCATTAGAGGCAAAAAATCCTTTGTTTTCCTTGACAGCGGTCAATTATACTTAGTCGCCGGAAGTTGTGAAGAGCCCATGCAAGTGAACGGAGCGTTCCACGGCATTGAGAAGACCCGTGTAATAATCCATAATTATTCAACTCGATTTTTATTATTATTTTTTTTACAAGTGGTGGGTACAAAATGATTCTTGACGAAATCTGGTGGGGACGCTTCCCCGGCGTAATCGACGCCTATGCATGCCTTGAAATGTGTAAGAAAAGGGCCGGATTCTAAACACAAAACACTACAGTGTTTGGTTTGGACTAGTTAAAGAAAGGAGCTATAACGGATAATACCATGGACTGTAAGAATTGTAGGCCTACACACCCACCACCAATCTAACCAGATTTAACATATAATTACATAATACATAGTCGTTTCGCCTGTGATACACTCTGTACGTATCATGATTCATTTTGTCAGACCTTTCCTGTAGGTTATTGCGCAAAATGTACAATGTTGCTTAGGGATAGGCATTTGAAGAAATGTCCTCGAGTGATCATCCATAAAATTAACGTTATTATTCTATAGGCTATATAAAATATTCCTGTGATGCTTGAATGTTTGGAAAGATTTAAAATGACAATCTGTATTCCAATTCCAATAATACTTATCGGCCAACAATAATCAAATAAGGCAGTAAAAGTGGGCATAAAACTGTTGAGCTGTTTTTTTAAGAAAGAAAGAAAGAAAAAAAGGCAGACTTATAGACAATATGCGACCGGTGCTCGGAAAAGCCATAGGCTCGGATCAAAACGATGAGCGACACATTTTGAAACAAATTCATGAGCTATCGAAAATAAATACCTTAGTCAGAAAACATATATGAGGCTGAAAGTTTTGCTAAAATGTACATTTTGCCAAAATGTAACAACTCCAAAAGGCCCCAAGCGAGCGAGACGACACACACACAATAAAATAAAATAAACTGACTTGCATACGACGGTGACTGTCCCCATGACAATGTAGCCTACAGTAACTACAGTATTTGCAACATGCTCGGGGGTCACACGCAAAAGCAGAAAACACCCGCTCTGACGGGACCCAACACAACCTCCTTTTGATCGTTAAAAATATCACGTGATCGAGTAAATTCTTGACGACCAATGATCGATCATCGATTAAACATGCCCATCCCTAATGTTGCTACATGCGCACAAGGAATGCATGCAACTTCCGCTCCAAAAATTGGTCAAATAATATCATAATATATAACTGTATCAACGATATTATCAAAATCAATGTCCTGGCACAACAACGACCGCTAGTCCTGTTAATACCAGTAAAGTGCCCACTTCTAGTTATCTACCATAACATTAGCATAGCTTGCAGCTTAATGCTAGCTAACATCTACGATTCAGAGCTACATATGCTAATAACGCGGTAACTTACTTACTGGGCAAGTAGAGGCTTGTATATCAGAACCAAAAGTGGCACACAGCTAACCACACTGAAGTATTTGGACAACATGAGTTTGTGGTGCTGCTTGACGCTTGGATTTGCCTGCTTGGTTCCTAATGATACTGTGGTTGATTTGTTCTGAGCCGCTAGAATTTCATACATTGAAAAAACACTTGCAAAGGCTGCCCACATACTCTCGTTGCAGAATAAAGATAATATATATGGGGCAGAAAAGCCCCATATTAGGTGTTGAATATGCTTGGTTAACCAGGGTATTTCAAAAAAGTGAATGTATGATTTCATTACCATTTATAAAAAAATATATATTCTGACATCTTATGAATACATTAGGCCAACATTTCGGCCAAGTTATGATGCAGGCCATATAATTAGCTTTCAATGTTGCATGGTGGTTGAGATTGAAATCGGTTCGTTCACAACGATTAGAGGCCAGCCCGGGTAGGTGGAGTTCCACTGCCCTGGGATGTTATGAAGGTATGAAGAAATCGATGTTGCAAAGGCCAAGTGTTGAACTAAGCTTGATTGTCAATTAATTGAATTAATCTTGAAAACTAACGTCATTCCCTTATTTATTTTGGACAGGACTGGAATCGCACGTGGAATACGCCCAACCCAGACCTGACCCAGTGCTTCCAGAATAGTGCACTGGTATGGCTGCCTTGCCTTTACTTCTGGCTGTGTACCCCAGGCTACCTCATCTACCTCCACCGCCATGACCGGGGGTACATCTGCATGAGCAGCCTCAACAAGGCCAAAACCGTGAGTTAAGCATGCTATTGAAAACCATTTAAATTGGATGATGGTTTAACGCCCCAATTTAATCATTTAATAGGCAATTCACATATTTATATCAGTTTTTCGTCAAATCTATTTTTAAAAACACCAAGCGTAAAATAAATGCAGTTATTTAAATACATTTATGATAAACACAACTCGCTGATTACATCTACCAATGAACACACAACTCACGGTTTACATCTACCAATAAACACACAACTCGCTGATTACATCTACCAATAAGCTCCTGCGGGGGTTGAAACTGCGATTCCCTACCAATACTTTATATCTTTATGTCGAGCACTCTGAAGAATTCTACTCGTATATTGGACAGTTTGCCCGCCTGAACAGTAGGTGGCCATGTTCATCTGTTAAAAGCACTCAAGTATTTATTTTATGCACAAAACGATCACTTTTTGTCATCTCTAAATTCAGTAAGATGTTCGTTACCGAACCATCTCAAATTATGTCACTGTTAGGAAAAGTTAAGTCGACTACGTTTCAAAACGTTTTTTTCAGTCCTGTGTTTTACATTTATTAAACTCTGAAGAATGAAAAACTGTTGTCAGTACAGTACTGACTGAACCTATTATGGGAGGGAAATATACACACTCCTCTCATATCGAATCTATTATACCCTTTTATCAATCCACAAAGTTATGTAATCATTAAGTCATTAATGTAGAAAATAGTGTCACGACTTGACTCAGGGACAAGGACTCAGATGCGTGACATGACAAATAGTTCTTGAAATGCTTCACATTAGAATTGCAAGCTTGATTTTTGTTTTTATTTCTTTTGGAGTATCAAGTTTGTTTCACATGAGAATAAAATGATCATTGAGTTGAATTACTTTATTTGCACCAAGGGAGAATCTTTACAGCTCTCACAAGCGAATACATCAGTTTAATCAATCACATCCGGGTATGTTTGTCATAGAAACCATTGAGACTGTACAAGTTTTAGGACAAGGCGAAGGTAACAGCCTTTTTACGTTTCTCAATCGTCTTACTGCAACCTTAGTGGTAGACTACAATCATAGACCTATAATTATCACCATCTGTTACATCATTGCTCATTCATCTCGATAACGGCCGGCGCTACAAGCGATTTGTTTACTTGCAGCGCGAGACGTGAATATGAGTTATTTTGATAACGTGAAGGTGTGCAGCTGTATTCCTTTCACAGTTTAGTTTTGGATACCAACTTTCTGAGAAAGAGTGATGGATTTTTCTGTACGAATATGCATACCGTAACACCCCTTCTTGCTACCAATTATTAATACTGTTATTATACAATTATTATTTGTTCAATAATTATAAGAAATTAATAAAATATAATATATAATGTATTATATAATATATTTTATAGTAGTTGGAGGAGTTTCTTCTGAGCCTCTGTCAATTAAGTCTCCTTCTCTCAGCGATGCTAGAAAAAAAACAAAAAACTTGATAGTACCCACTCCAACTGGTCATTTTCCAAAATCAAATTTTATAGAAAATTCCTAACCTTGCAGTAAATTATATCTAATGGATTCCAAACACACACAATCTCGCACACTTTCGCAAAATCACATGTACATGCATGCTATTCTATGGACCAAGTCCAGATTTTTTTTTTTTCCACACATTTACTTCAATTTATTTTAAATGAGAAGTTGTCTTTTTTTTTTAATGATCTGTCCTTCCCCCATCTCTTTAGGCGGTTGGTTTTCTTCTATGGCTCATCTGTTGGGCAGATGTTTTATTTACTTTCTATGAGAAAAACCGGGTCAGTAATGGGCCTCCATCCGTCTACCTGGTCAGCCCTACTCTACTGGGCATCACTATGGTGAGGATTACCTTCTTTACAATTGTATACATGCATCCTGTTCATCTGTCAACATTTTCCACACTGACCAATATGTTTGTGTCCGCCGTTGTTACGGTTACTTGTAACAATAATTAACTGGCTGAGCAACCTTTTAACTTATTTTGAACACTGGGTCAGCCATTGATGATTGAGTGATTACAATTCTTTAGTGACACATGCACAACGGTAAGCATACGTTTATGCATGTGTACAGGACAGGTCAAAAGGATAAAACGAATTAGACCATGGGCTTATTTCCATTGTGGTCCCTTGATAGTGTAAGCATGTATATAGGTGTGTGTATGTGTTAAAGGTAATGTACAAGACAGTGCTGGAACAAAGTAAAATATGAGAGTCCAATCCCACAACCCACTTTAGTCTCTCAACCATTTCTTTAAAGCCGTTTTAAAATTGACAAGAGACTTCATACCAGCAGGTAACCCATTCCATAAAACTGCGGCTGAATCTTAAAAAGTGCCCTTTCCGATGCAACTTCTAAATCTGATCAACACAAGGGGGCGTATCTTGTATCCAGCGCAATTGACTTTCTACACCGACGCATGTGTCGTTGCTAGTTTGCAACTGGCGCGGAGCGTTCTTTTCCCTCCACAGGCACGCGTCGCTAAATTAGGGAATGATCTTGCGCCCCAAGGGGCGGTTCAGCGAAAGGAGGAGGCGTGTTCTGGCGCAAACGTTCCCTGGTGCTATTTTGCAGTTTCACAAAATAATTCCGCCACAAACCAGGAAATACCTGGTTTAAAGTCAGTGGCGCGTTGTTCAGATACTATTTTAAGGGCGCATGCATAATGTTGCTTGTGCACCTCGCGCATACACTTTGATTCTCTCATCTACCTAGCCACACATTCTTGGTAAATTATTTGGGAAAGAACAGCTGATACAGCGGTAATAAGTTGTACTTATAAATCAGTGCATCTGCAAACACTGTACAGCAAACACATATTTTCTTAACACAGACATCGTGTACAAGCCCATAACTTTTAGGATTGAAGTATTTGATCGTGAGAAAACATTGTTTACCGCGAGTGAGTGTTAAAAAGAATGATTGAATGCGGGCGCGCAATTGTGTATGTGTAAAATAATGAATGAATGCAGGCACGCGGGTGTGCGTCCATCTGTTTAAACTAGTGGTGGGCCGTTATCGGCGTTAACAGCTGCGTTAACGGCTGCGTTAACGGGAAACTTTATTGCGCGATAAAAAAAAATATCGCCGTTAATCTATTTTCAAACACTTCCTTGTTCGGACCCATCACGTGACTGAACTAACCAATCAGAAGCTAGAATTTAGACTGAGGTAAACGTGAGGGAATCAGAGAGGCAGATTCAACAGAATATCCTGACTGTGTAAAATATGTAAATATGTAATAATTGTGTAACATAAATATGTAAATGATTAACTGACTAAAAATTTTAAGTACATTTCTAGCAAATTAACTCCAATATAAATTATATTAATTTATTCGACAACTTTCAAATATTTAACTTCTAAACCTTACATTATTATGGATTATTACACGGCTCCTCTCAATGCTGTAGACTGCTCCATTCACTTGCATGGGCCTTCCCAACGTTCAGCTGTTAATTATTTTTGTTTATGCTCCGTTCACTTGCATGGGCACTTCACAACTTCTGTGAATTATATTTGATAATTCACCATTGCCCAGTATAATTGACCGCTGTCAAGGTAAACAAACAGATTTTTTGCCGTTTGCATTTTAATATAGATTAATCTAGATTAATTTTGGAATTAATCTAGATAAAAAAAAAAAATCTATGCCCACCACTAGTTTAAACACACGCAAACTAAACACGGAACGCATAATACAGTCCATGGCAATGTATATTAATGCATATTAGGAACACAAGTCAATAACGATAATGCATACAATACTGGTAAACAATGTTTATAATGTATTGTGCATATCATCAAATAGAACCACAGTTACCGCATATCCAACCTGGTCTCACAGGAATCCGTGAAATGACTACGGACGAATAACTCGAAATCCGTGGACACATCACGGAAACACGCCGATTTCTGTGATGTGGCCAAGGAATTCGCTCTAATGCAAGTTGATGACGCTGATGTTCCGTGGCTCACATACGGATCCCCGTTTCAACGAGCGAGTCGACCACGGGGGCTTAACTCGAAACCCGGGGTGGTCTCACTGAAACACTTAAATTGTCCTTGTTGTGTCCACGGAAGTTGCTCCAATGCAAGTAAATGACAATGATATTCCAACCCGGTATCACGCGATTGCGTGCTCATGCGCACGAACGTTAATCTATTGAAGCGTGTTCCAGAGTACGATAGTCCGACTTTTTGCGTGCCTCACAGAACGAAATGTAAACCAATGCTTTCTGAATGGGAGTGTTGTCAGACAATGAACGTGCTCCACAAAACGGTACGAGAGAGAGAGAAAGAGAGAGAGGGAGGGACAGAGAGAGAGAGAGAGAGCGAGAGAGAGGCTTCAGAAAGGGTGTGCGCAAGATAGTACAGTGCACCCTAGTTATGTTTATGCCAAAACCACAAATGCTATATGTATATATATATATATATTGCCTAATTATATATATTGCCTATATATATGTATAGGCTATATACAGTGGTCAAGTTGTAAAAAAAAGCCAGGGGGGATGGTGGATCCTGCTAGGGGGGGTCCGGGGCCCCCCCCCCCCCCCCCCCCCCCCCGAAGATTAAAAACAAAAATCCTAAAATGGTGACTTATATTTTGATATTGTTTAAGCACAAAGATAATTATTATATTCTATTACTGTAAAACAACATGCATGCTATGGATATATTACGTGTCAGATACTCCTGTCATTGATCTTGACCAAGGCACCTCAGAATTAGAGTTGGTCCCATGGCTACCACTCCTACATAGTTAGGGTAAATGCAGAGGACACATTTTCCCACTGGGTGCAAGTGCAACTTCATACTCATGATACCTATAAATCTACTGGGAATTCATCCAATAAACATTGTAAATGAACATGAATCCTCTCAAGGGAAGTCCAAACAAATATACCATTTACAAAATCTGAAAATACTACATACAATATCAAAACCTCACAAAACATTGTAAATGAACATGAATCCTCTCAAGTGAAGTCCATTCAAGTGCAAGAACATGGATTAAACAAATATACCATTTAAAAAATCTGAAAATACTACATACAATATGATATAATACAAATACAAATAAACTGACCAGTTTTGTTCAATGGCTACCTACCCCATTCTCCCCTACAGTATCTTATAGAAGCTTCCAGAGAGTTTCGTAATCATGTTTTTTAATGCAAACTTTCCGGGCTCTTGCTCTCAGATCATTAGCCAAGCAATGACTTTGAAGCCAAGACTTGACATAAACATCTGGTTTGAACAGTTGTAGCGGAGGGCCAACACACTTGATGAAAAGCAAGGCTGACATACTTTTCACCTCCAGCGTGTTTCTAGTTGTGGTTAAAATGTTCATCTGACTGAACCCACGCTCACACTCAGCTGTGGAGATGACCAGTGTGTTCACTGCTTGAAGGAGGGGTTTTAGCTCTTCTGGTGCTTGTGGTGTCATTTCACCAACAGATTTGAGTTTCACCATATCAATATATTCCCTCATTCCTCTCTGAATTTGTCTGCCATTATCAAGCTTGAAAAAGGAGCAGAGTTCCTGTATTTCCTTTTCGGCATAACGAACACCACACATCTGGCCAGTTTGATGGCTGCAGCACTTTGACATTGTTAAGAAAGCTCTGGTACTCTTCTTTGCTTCTCTGTTTTCCAGGCAGTGATCCCATTCTTGATTCAATTTTAGCAGCCAAAGCATGAAAGAAATCTTGGTGGTTTATTTCTCTGCTGTGTCTTAAATTATTTGTCAGTGGCACCCCTTTGAATAGCTTCAAACCCATTGCAGTCTGAGCCACTTCTGCCGCTGGTCCAGGCTGCTCTGCCATGGACTTCAACACACGGACCTGCCGACTGAGAGTTGCTACAGCCTTGGGGAGCGTCATGTTTCTGTCTTGAAGAGAGAGAGAGAATTCAGACAACTCTTCCAAAGCGTCATACATGATTCCAAGATTGTGCACAAAGGTGGCATTAGAAAGGCGATCTATTAAACCACTGAACATGCATCTCTCTGTTGAACTTCTTTTAGGATCAACTGAGGCATTAGAAAGGTGCTTGTGGATTGCAGGGTACTGCTGCCATACAGCCAGGGCCGTAGCACCAAATCCTGGGCCCCTATACTATAGCTACTGATGGGCCCCCCTGCGCCAGATTGTTGACGGGGACGGGGGGGGACGGGGGGTCCGGAGCGATTGTCGACGGGGGGGGGGGTCCGGGACGATTGTTGACGGGGGGGGGGGCGGAGCGATTGTTGACGGGGAGGGGGGGGGGGGAACGATTGTTGACGGGGGGGGGGGGGGGGGGTCATGGGCCCCCCCTCTGTCTTGGGCCCCCCCACAACTGTCCCCTTTGTCCCCGCAGTCCTACGGCCCTGCATACAGCTTTAATGGTCCTGTAACTGGATGCCACCCATCTAGTGCTGAGAATTCTCCCTATGTTCAGACACTGTAAAGCAAGTTCCTCACAACATTCAGTGAGCTCACGACGGTTTTTGGCCGATGCATGATAGAGACTGTACACTTTGTCAAAGAAAAACTGGAAGTCATTCATCCCTACAGTTTCTTCAACAGCATCTCCAACACTCAACTCAAGACGGTGGTTCATGCAGTGCCACACCATTACGTTTGGAAACTTTTCTACAATTTTGGTTGCAACACCTGCTTTACTTCCAAGCATTACAGAAGCTCCATCTGATGCAAAGCAAACAAAGCGTTCACTCAGAATAGCTTCAGAGAAGCCATGATGTGACAGGTTATTCATTAGAGCTTGATAAATTTCACCTGCATTGGTAGCAGAAAGCTCAACTAGATCCAAGAAGAATGTTAGGGGCTCTTCAATCATCCCTAGGCTCGCTCTAATATAAATTATCAATACTGATTTTTACTGTCAGTTGTAGCTTCATCTATCATAACAGAAAGTTTTGCTCCACTTTGAAGGACCTTTCCAACTACTCTCTTTCGCATTTCATTTGCTATGTGTTGGCTGATTGTTGCACAGGAATGGTCTGAATGTAAAGTTCTTCCCATGTCTAGTCCATTCAAGACTTGCAGATCAATATCGGACAGTAGATCTGTGAAAGGCCTTCCAGATTTTACCATCTTGTACACTGTACGAAATACCCTATCAGTAGTTAAGAAGTGATCCCTTTGCATTTCAGAAGTCAATGTTTCCAATGTCTTTTCTTTTGCTTTTTCCATGGTTTTCTCAGCTGCTTGGTGATAGTCTGACATTCTATGCTTGTGTATTTTCTTACGAAGAGACTGCAGCTGTGCTGCTCGGTTTGCACCACAGGCTGTAACTTTAACGTTGGACCACTCATCAGCAATATGCAACTGGCTGCTCCCACCTGTACTTGGCCCAACTACTTTCATTTTCTGGCAGGTTAGGCAGCCAAGTTTTTTGCTTTGACATATTAGCCATGGATAATACTTTTTTTTCTCCCTGAACTTGGTAGATGTCCAGCATTCAGGGATATCTTGCTCATCATCTCCCTGGTTATTTTGGTCAGAATCATCGACACTATCTTGCCCTGCTTCTGCCTCCTCCTCCGCCTCTCTTATTTTTTCTACCACAAAAACATCAAATCTGTGTTAAAGCCCCACTTATTATTATTATTATTATTATAGGATTAGCTACATTTCCCCCTCTTCGAAAAAGAAAAGTGTCTATTGTGAATTATCAAACCTGTTCCTTCTCCAGCTCTAGGCTCCTCTGCTTCTGCCTCCTCCTCCTCCTCCCTTCTTTTTTCTACCACAAAAACATAAAATCTATATTAAACCCCCCCTTGGTAGGATTAGCTACATTTCCCCCTCTTCGAAAAAGAAAAGTGTCTATTGTGAATTATCAAACCCGTTCCTTCTCCAGCTCTAGGCTCCTCTGCTCTCCTTCCTGCTTCCTCGCCATGATTATCCTGCTCTATATGAAGAAAACAACGGCATTATGGTTTTGTTAGAATGAGCAGACAGTGAAGTAGGCCTACTGTCAAGTTATGTTTTTTTTCATATAAAATAAGAGCGATGACATTCAACCACCAGATGCCGTGATCACACAATTCGGAGGCATGCATCACATTTACAGACATCCCAACCTGCAAAAATTCATTTCAGGGAGGTATTCCCCCCCAGGTCTACGTATTTCTGTTGTGGTCCCTAAAAGTTATAAAAGCAAAAATATGTAGATTACTTTTACTATTTATTATATGCTGCTACTACTATCCTGTTTATGTTAACTGCTTTTATTTGTATTCCATTGCAACTTTAAAATGTCTTTCTTTTTTGGGGGCACTCTCCCTGTGCCATGGTGCCCCTGTACACTGAACTGATTAATTCGTTTCGGGAGAAGAGATAAAAGCCCGCCCACACTGAAAATTGATTGGTTGATTTACCGAAACCGGCCAATCAGGATGCTCCTGAAGCACACACGCACACTGCCTCACACACGCACACTGCCTCACACACGCACAGTCTCTAGGTCCCTCTCCCTCTCTGTCGCGCGCGCTACACAGATGCGAACGCAGTTTGAAGAAATCAAATCTGACATTAACTTTATGAAGGTATGAAAAGTCTAACCTGACGTTGGCTACTAGCAGCTAGCTGCCTGGCGTAAGGCTAGTTAACAAGAAAAAAACCGTAAGCCTCCAAACTATATCTGTTTGAACTGTTAAATGTTACACAAAAAAAAAACTAGTTCCGATGCCAATATTTTAGGCTGTTGTTGTACGGGTTTTATAGAATATTGTAATAAAATTCAGGCGGTGATTTAAGTTTAGACATGACTAGCATGACAAGCGGCCCTGCGTTGCTAAGTAACGAACACCTTTACTGAGCGCAGAGCACAGTAAGCGCATTATCATAACATCCTTAACTGTGTTGTTATCGCCTCTGTCCAGAGATTACACCTTTGGTGACATATCATAAGTATTCTTGACTTACCTTCGGTGGTACTTTTTGTCCTCTTAAAGCCGAAGTAGTCCCTCAGATCAAGCTGTCCTTGTCGCTTATTGTTGACCAGCGGTCGAGGCTGGCCTGTGGAGACGTCGCACCATAGCCTCACGTCCGAGCCGTCAACCGCGACCTCCTCCAGGCGCAATCCCGTGTCCGAATCCCTCAGGGCCTGGACCCCATGGTCGAAGGCCTGGTCCACGCTCATGCGGACGTAATCCAGGCCCAGTTGGACAGCCCCGATGACCATTCTCCGAGAGGCAGTCTGCGACCACGTTAGACTTGCCAGCAATGTGTCGGATGTCCGTGGTGTACTCGGAGATGTACGCCAGCTGATGCTGCTGGCGGGCCGACCACGGCTCCGCCACCTTGGACATGCAGAACGTCAGAGGCTTGTGATCCACGAAAGCCGCAAACTCCCGCCCTTCCAGGAGGAATCGGAAATGGCGGATTGCCAGCCAGAGTCCAAGGAGTTCCCTGTCGAACGCGCTGTATTTGCGCTCCCTGGGGGTCAACTGGCGACTGAAAAAGGCGAGCGGCTGCCAGGCACCATCGACCCATTGCTCGTGTACCGTGCCGACGGCGTAGTCAGACGCGTCGGTGGTGATGGCGATGGGGGCATCATGCGATGGATGGGCCAACATGGCCGGCTTCGCCCAAGGCGGCCTTCGTGGCCTCGAACGCCTTCTCCCTCTCCGCCGTCCAGTCGACAGCCTGGTTAGGGGACTTGTCCTTGAGAGCCCCGTACAGTGGGCGCATGACGTGAGCCGCCTGGCGGATGAACCGGTGGTAAAACGTCACCATCCCCAGGAATTCCCGGAGCGCCCGAGCCGTGTGTGGGCGGGGGAAAGCAGAAATTGCCTCCACCTTCGACGGAAGAGGGGCGGCCCCCTCTTTGTTGATGAGATGCCCCAGGAAGTGGATGGAGGACAACCCGACAGGCACTTCGCCGGGTTGTACGATCAGCCCGTGCTGGTCGAGCCTCATGAAGAGGTCGCGTAGGTGACCCTGGTGCTCCTTTTCGGAGGAGCTGGCGACCAGGATGTCGTCCAAATACACGAAAACGAAGGGCATCTCCCTGAGCGCCGAGTCCATTAACCGCTGAAAGGTCTGAGCCGCGTTCCTGAGCCCGAACGGCATACGCAAGAATTCGAACAACCCGAACGGCGTCACCACCGCTGTCTTGGCGATGTCCGAGGGATGCACCGGCACCTGTGGTAACCGCGCACCAGGTCCACCTTCGAGAAGACCCGCTTGCCCGCCAGGTGTGCTGAGAAGTCCTGGATGTGCGGGATTGGGTAGCGGTCAGGCGTGGTAGCGTCGTTCAGGCGGCGGTAATCCCCACACGGTCGCCACCCGCCGTCTGGCTTGGGAACGATGTGGAGTGGTGAGGCCCAGGGGCTGTCCGAGCGGCGGATGATGCCCAGGCGCTCCATGTTTGGCGAACTCCGACTTAGCGACTTTCAGCCTGTCGGGGTTGAGTCGTCGGGCCCTAGCATAGACGGGTGGGCCCTTGGTGTCTATATGATGCTCCACTCCATGTTTCGCCGTGACCGCGGAATTGGTAGGTCGGGTTATACCGGGGAACTCCCTGAGCAGGCGTTGATATTCGTCCCCCTCTGAGAGGGAGCTGGAGAGCCCGCCGTAAGCCGCCCGACCGCGGGCACATCAAACGATGAGAACGTCCGTGGCGTCCACTAGCGGTTGTTTTTCACGTCTACAAGCAGATTGTGCGCACAAAGGAAATCCCGCGCCGAGGAGGGGAAAGGAGATGTCGGCCGTGACAAAATCCCACCTGAATCGCTGGCCTCCAAAGCACAGGTCCGCGGTCTTTGTACCATACGTGCGGATGGGGTGTGTCGTCAGCGGACCTCAACTGTGGACCGTGGACGCCAGGGGCCGTGGCGTGTCCTCCACCGTAGCCGGCAGGACGCTCCTCTGAGCCCACGTGTCGCAAAGGAAACTCGCGGCCGGAGAGAGCGTCCCTGATGAACAATAGCCGGGTTGATGTGCCCTGCCTCACGGCCCACTAATGAGCGCAAGCCTTGGCGTTTCCCCGTACGGCTTGAAGTTGCACGGGACCGGCACCTCTTTGCCTTAGCCGCCGAAACGCGCGTGGAAATAGCACATACCATTGCTGGCACTGCCATCGTCGGCCACTGGGGCTCTGTTGGTCAGCCTGTCCCTGTCCGGTGGGTAGGCACTGCGTGGTTGAGGCTAGCACTTCGGGTGCGAAACTCTGAGCAGCCAGGGAAAAAACGGTCGGCTTTCCTCCGCCAACGCACGTGGCTCAGTAAGCCTCGTGCCGCGAGCGCCGTCCGGACCTGTGGTGGCATGATTGTTGGCGGAACAGCTCCATGAAGAGGAAGTTAGGTCCCTTCAGCACCCAGCAGTGTTGAGCATCATCTCCATATGCTCAGGAGGGTTTGCTGTCCCCGAGGCCCCGAATAGCCAACAAGCGTTGGGCCCGCTCTGACTGTTGACAGCCCAAAGAGGTCTGCAATAGGAAGGCTTTGAGGTCCCTGTACTTGCCGTGGTCCGGGGGATTCTTATGAAATTCGCCGCCCGGGTCGCAGTGGATCTTCCCCAGCGCCGACACGACGTGGTAGTAGCGTGTAGTGTCCGTCCGTGACGTCACGGATGGCGAACTGCGCCTCTGTCTGCGCGAACCACGCCGTCGGTGAAAACTCCCAGAACTCCGGCAACTTAATAAAAGCATTATTCGCCATGTTCGTTGTGGTCTCTGAAGCTTCAGCGAGACCTTCGTCGGGTCACCAGTGTAGTGCCGAGAGACGGGAGTCGGAGGCGGAGTATCCAGCACAAAGTTTTAATGAACACAATACAAAAGACGTTCATTCGTAAAGTCAAAACCGACTAAACTGGACGGTCGTTCGTCCGTCCTCAACGGGTCCGTACTAAACACCCCCCCCACCCATAGTTCCGTGGGTGAATTATGATAACCACCACACAGGCAATATTTCAACATTAATTGATCAAATAACAGGGGGATGGGAAGGGGGGATGGTCGTGTCATAAGGGGGATGGTTTTGACCATTTTAATACCTAAGGGGGATGCCATCCCCCCCATCCCCCCTCAACTCGACTACTGGCTATATATATAATTAGGCTATAATTATATTATTTAGAGACAATCTAGAGCCAATTGTCGGAAGATTGCCGAGAATCTCCGGGGATATCAGCCTGGAATCGGCGAATCAGACCCATGAACCTATAATGAAAGACGTCATCTCAAGTGGGGAGAGACGTTTGCGTTGTTTGGTTTGTGTCACGTAAGTACACGTGCCGTGTTCCAATACCCGTACTGTCCGTACTGCGCACTCAAAATTTGAGTATGCAGTAAGTTCCAATTCAGATCCGGCGAAAAGAAGTATACTTCAAGGACCCGGATGCCGTACTCAAAACGGCTAATCGTGAAGTGTGGATCGAAGGACACTCCCCCCTCTATGCTCCCCCCCCGTTACTCAACGGCAGCCATCTTAGCTACGTAGCGAAAGAGGCGGAGCCAGGCTGAGCCAAAGTCGGCGCATTTCCCACATAGTCTGCATTAATAGAGTCAATTTGTAGTTTTTTATAGCTTTTTATAGCTGCTAGGCGTAAAGAGTTCACCGTTCAAAGCGGATGTTTTATTGCGGGGAGGAGCCCACGGCGGCAAAACGTGATCGTAATTTTCCGGTTAGTGCACCACAGAGTACTCGATTGGAACAGCACTACACATCTGAAAAATAACGTAGTAGACAGTGCGGATAGTATACTTCCTTTAAGTATACTCATGGAAGTACGGGGTATGGTCTCACGAAAATACGTGTCACTGTCACGTTATTTAATCTATTGAAACGTGATCAGGAACACGTAGGCCTATTTTCTAAATTTTGTATTTCAATTGGAAGTAGGCTATTTGTCGTGTCACTAAGCATGACCTTCCAAACTAAGGTTCTGTCCGGGAGAGTTCTCCCTAATGTCCCTTATGGAGCTCCGTACAGATCATTCATTGTTGAAAATGTCTGTGATAACTACAAATGACAGCTTTTGGCCACCGTTTCTACTTAAAATTGTCTGTGATAACTAACAATACGACAGCTTTTGGCCACCCGTTTCTACTTTCACCTTTGATTACTGAGAAAATTGTGACAATACACGATACTATTAAATGCAGGTGCGCTGCTCTGTAGGCAAACCGCGAAGGAAAAAAGGGTAGCTGCTTACATCTGTTTCTTTTAGAATTGTATTCTGATGTTTATTTTATCTAGCCATCTATTCGCTTGTTTTTTGGCTATGTGAATGACGGCCGCGTCGATGCCTCGATTGCAAGTCCATGTCGCGAGCGGACGTTGCCAGGACATCTAGAAATCATACCGTATTTAATGGTTGTAGTGAGTGTAACATAATTCACCTACAGTATTTGTTATGTGTTTTTCTTTCAATTGTGTTAGGCATGTCGTTTACTATCTTGGTGGTTCAGGGATCGCTGTCCCCTTTTAAGGATTACGAGCGTCTCATGACGTCAGAGCCATGCGGGTGATTGTTTACCTTCAGCACGTTTGATTTTCCTGTTTCTCTCTTACTAAATAAACGAGTCACACAACTGTGTGCTCAACGTGCGAAATTGTATCTCTCACTTATGGGCAATTTCCACGGGTTATCATTATATGGATTGTTAGGGGTTGTTTAGAACTCGTGAATAATATTGATTTAGACCACGGTCTGGGGGAGACTCTGATTCTGATTGGCTGTGCACGTTAAAAATTGTACCGGGGCGAAAATTGTACCGGCCTACGTCATCAGTTGTTTACATCTTGACAACCTGCCTGGCAACAAACGACGCGATCCTCTGTTGCCGGGCAGGTTGCAAAAAACATTCGGCTCATGTTTCCAAAGACGAAATAACATAATACAGATAACGGATCGCTAGATAACACTTGTTTTTACTGTAACAGTTTTTACTTTTTCCCGGCAACAGACGACGCAATCGTCTGTTGCCGGGAAACGGCGATCGCGTCAAATGACGTAGGACGTAGGAAGGTTCTTGAACATTTGCGTCCTACGTCATTTGACGCGATCGCCCGTTTCCCGGCAACAGACGATCGCGTCATCTGTTGCTATTCGATTAACAATTAAATACAATACAAATATATTGTAAAAACATTCGTACTCTGGAACACGCTTCAATAGATTAACGTTCGTTTGCATGAGCACGCAATCGCGTGATACCGGGTTGGATATTCCGTGGCACACACACAGATTCCCGTTTCAATCTGTGTGTGTGCTCCCGTTTCAATCTGTGTGTGTGCCACATTTGACCACAGCGGGGGCTTAACTCAAAATCCGTGGTGGTCTGACGGAATCACTTCAATTGTCCCGTGATGTGGCCACGGAATTTGCTCCAAGCAAGTGTGAATTAGGCCATATTATGTGTGAATTAGGCCATATTATTTGGCCATAAACTGAGCCATTCGAAGATTATCATGCAGTTGTCTAATATCGGAGACTGCAAACGCGCTGTCAAAATATCAATTTGTCCGATTCAAATGCACGCATGGCTCTTAAAGGGGATGGAGATGGCACTCTCATTGGTTTATTGAACGTTACGCCCAAACCACACCTACGGGTAATTAGGCTACTTCAGGGCAACCCTTTTTAGATTTTCGTCGGGCGCAAGAGTCATTCATCCGCCGGTAAAATAGCAACATCGCCATAGAACTGCCCACAAAGCTACTTGTGTTTGGCGCTTCTCACTTGCGTTTCAGACTGTTAAAATAGGGCCCAAGAGAAGTTATGTTTAGCTATGTGTGTTTAGTATCCTTGAAGAATAATCACATAAATATTTAGGTACCCTCGTTTTTAATAATGTTGGATGTGAGTGGTTTTTCGGCATGCATCACATTCATGTCTTAAACACCTGCACTCCTCCTTTTTCACTCTGCTTTAAGGTTCATCACAGGAGATGCCTAGGACAGGGGTTCTTAAACTATATGGGGCCGGGGACCCCCCCATAGGGCAGAATTTATTTCAAGGACCCCCACATAACCGCAACACAAATGTAATCATAGGCTCATCTCTATTTTTTCTGTTAGATGCTTTTGAACTCTTTTATGCTTCAATCATTCAGTGCTAATACCACAATAGTGTTAAATAAGCATTTTATTGTATTTTGGCATAACTTTACAATTTGTAAATAGATTTTACTATTTTTTATAAATGTGTGTATAAAAATTACGCCCAAATACACAAATAGTTGGGCCATTTGGTAATTCATTACGGCAAATAACAATGAATGAAAGTGACAACAGTCAGTGCAAAAAACATTGATGTAACAGACAATATATATATTGAACAAATAAAAATGAACTGCAACAATAGTGCAAAGGCTTTTTGATAAGTAAAGTGCTAAAAGACAATGAAAATTTACTGATGCAGTAACAGGTACAGAGAGAATCAAACTTTTTAACTTAGGAGGAGGAAATGGTAGCAATACCTGCATGGCCTGTGCTGTGAGCTCAGGATACTCACGTGAGGGGAGGGCCAAAAGTCTACATGGCTCACCTGCTGGAATCGGGCCTTCAGAGTCCGATCACAAGATAAGTCCACCAACTCATCCTCTGCTTTGCTAGTGAGCCGCTACATGTTACTCCTGGCGCAAAGGATCTCGCACCCAGTCCCAAGCATCAGTATTCACGTCTGCGAAGTACGATTTGAAGTGCTTGCTGAGTGCAGTGAGGTGAGAGGTGGCTACCTCTTTCACTGCAGCAACTGACAGGTTGTTTGCGTGAAGATAATCCGTGAGTTGCGGGAACATGTCGGTCACTCCATCTTGGAGTCTTCTTCTCCATAGCTCAGTTTTCCTCATAAAAGCAGTTATTTTGTCGCTAAAGTCAAGGATGGATGCATAGCGTCCCTGGATGGAGAGGTTTGAGGCTATTGAGAATGTTGAATACATCGACAAGATATGCCAATTTGGCAACATATTCAGGGTCGGAAAAAAACTCTGCGAGGTCGGGCTTTTCATTCCTCAGAAACTCTGGCATCTCGCTGCGTAGCTCGAATACCCGCTGAAGCACCTTCCCACGAGAGAGCCACCTTACTTCAGAATGGTAAAGCCGTGTGTCATGGCCCGCATCCATCTCCCGACAAAGTTGCCCAAACAAACGTGACTGCAATGCCCTCGACTTAACAAAATTAACTGCAGTTACAGCTGTACTCAACACAAAGTGCAGATCTGGTTCCATACCTTTGGAGGCGAGCGCTTGCCGGTGGAGCATACAGTGCACAGATTTCACTTTGGGATTTACTGCCTTTATCCGAGCGACAACGCCGCTCTTTCGGCCCGTCATTGCTGCAGCTCCATCAGTGCAAACTGCCACACATTTTCCCAACTCAGCTCATGGAACTCAAAAAACTCGTTCAGGATCTTGATACCTCCTCGCTGGTTGTCCTGCCAGGGACCTCTTTGCAGAACAAGAAGTCCTCCAGAATGGCTCCATCCCACAGGTAGCGAACAAGAGTGATCAGCTGTGCTGCGCTAGCCACATCAGATGATTCGTCCAACTGTATGGAAAATGCACCTCACTGCAACGAAGTCTCCGCAGAAGCTGCGATAAGATATCATCCGACAGGTCATCGATCCTCCGCTTCACGGTGTCATCGGAGAGGGTATGCTTTTTAATTTATTTGCTGCCTCTGTCCCGAGCATTATCTCACACATACCCAATGCTGCTGGGAGGATCAGCTCTTGTGTGATGGTATGAGGCTTCTTGCATTTTGCGATCTGCTGAGCCACTAAAAATGAAGCCTTCTGTGCCCTCTCAGACGTTGTGGCCAAATTAGTGAGTTTTGATCGTTGATGGATATATTCTTCACTTTTCCTCACAAAGAATTCCTTCGATTTATCACTGTGCTCCGGGTGCTTGGTTAGGAGATGACGCTTTAGCTTAGCGGGCTTCATTCGCTAACACTTGAAGACACACAACGCACATCGGCTTCCCACAACTGTTCTCAATAAATCCAAGGCAATGTAGTTTTCATCGTACCTCCTCACTTTTCCGCTTTGTTTAGGATTATCAGTATTGGGACTTTTTAATATTTATCCATCGTGATTCTCCTCAGTAGGCCACTTGAAAGTTTTCAGACTCGAGCATGCGTTGACAGGTTGACGCAATGTTAACAGAGTTACTATTGGCCGAAATTAAAGCAGGGGGAGGCTGAACACATGCGCCTGTTAATTGGCTTTTATTTAGTTATTTAGGAGCGAGATGTGAAGGTAAAGCCTGAGGGAGTTTGACGTAATGTAAAAGCCGAGTGTTCATTGGTTTAACGTTACGCCGACGGGAGTAATGACGACAGGCCCAGCATTTTTTCCATAAATACCGGTATGTTTATGTTGTAACAACAAGCTCTTCACGGACCCCCTGGCAACGCGCAGCGGACCCCCGGGGGTCCGGGGACCCCACTTTGAGAACCGAGGCCTAGGACACACACCACTGTGTATCAGTGGAGGCTTCTCCAGTGAGGAGAGGGAGGAAGATCCTCCTTAACATTGTTGAGAATAAAACATGTAGATTGTCCAGACACTTTAATGAATTAATGCCCTTAAAATAGGACTACTTTAATGCCTATGTTATGTTCGTTTCCCTGGGTAAAGGGACATTAGCACCCCCTATCGCCTATTGACAATTACTTCAGGGAGGACGTTCCTCCCTTAGCCTCCATTGACTGGGTTTCAATGGAGAGAAAGTAATTATTTCTGGTCCCAGTCTTTATATGCCCTGGATTATGTTTGTGGATTTCAATGATAATTTTCATGCAAAAAAACTAAAGAATTTTGCGAAAAAGTTTGATAATGTTAGGTTTTGTGTGAGGCCGTTTGTGAACTACAGCCCCTTGCTGCTGTCGAGCGATGATATACGTCACCACCACTCTGGCACAGACATGGCAATCTCCCTGCTCACTTCACCGCTTTTTTCCAAGGGAGGGATAGAGTGGAAACCATTATAATCCAATCATTTAAATCCACAACAACATTTGTAATCCAGGGGCATATAAAGACTGGGACCAGAAAATAATGACTTTCTCTCCATTGAAACCCATTCATATTTTTCGATCTCATAGGTCCCATGGGCTCTACCAGAAGAGGCGTGACTTCGCCACTCTATTGGATAGAGGAGGAAAGTCCTCCTCTGAGTGGGTGTGACTAGCTGAGGGATCTGTATCCCGCCTACGTTTATTCACAAATAGGCTGAAGCCCTGGTTGCGCTATGAACCAATAAGCAGGAGTCCTGGCTGTGGAGCAGCCGGAGAGGGTTTATCCCTCAAGTCTTTGTTAGGAGAACCTACTAGTGTTGGATTTAGTGATTTTGTTTCAGTGATTCACTTCCCGTCGCTCAGTTCGCCAAGAGGACTCGTTCGTTCGTTCAGTCGAGTTTCCGGTAGCGGTGAATCGAATCATGCACGGTTCTCAGAGTCAGTCAGACTCAACTCCTCCCTTGTTCATTCATTCAGTCGAGTTTCCGTTAGCGGTAAATCAAATTATGGAATGCACGGTTTCAGACTCAGCTCCTCCCTCGTTCTCATTCTCAAACGTCAACATTACGACTTTAACCAAACGCAGCGGATGGGGGTGTAGTTGATTATTGGATGTTTAACATTCAGCAAGATAATAGACTTGATTTAATAATGATGGTGGGGTTCCGGATTTTTAGGCTCTCATAAACAGAACCCTGTGCAGCCCAGACTAAGGCCGAATCTCGATTCTTCCCCTTGCCCCTTTTGCTTTGTCTTTGTCTTTGTCTTGGTTAAGACAAAGACAAAGCAAAAGGGGCAAGGGGAAGAATCGAGATTCGGCCTTAGTCTTGGGCTGCACAGGGTTCTGTTTATGAGAGCCTAAAACATCCGGAACCCCCACCATCATTATTAAATCAAGTCTATTATCTTGCTGATATGTTAAACATCCAATAATCAACTACACCCCCATCCCGCTGCGTTTGGTTAAAGTTGTAATGTTGACGTTTGAGAATGAGAACGAGGGAGGAGCTGAGTCTGAGAACCGTGCATTCCATAATTTGATTTACCGCTAACGGAAACTCGACTGAATGAATGAACAAGGGAGGAGTTGAGTCTGACTGACTCTGAGAACCGTGCATGATTCGATTCACCGCTACCGGAAACTCGACTGAACGAACGAACGACTCCTCTTGGCGAACTGACCGACGCGAACTGAATCACGGAAACAAATCACTAAATCCAACACTAGTAGGTTCTCCTAACAAAGACTTGAGGGGATAAACCCTCCCTCCGGGCTGCTCCACAGCCAGGACTCCTGCTTATTGGTTCATAGCGCAACCAGGGCTTCAGCCTATTTGTGAATAAACGTAGGCGGGATACAGATCCCTCAGCTAGTCACACCCACTCAGAGGAGGACTTTCCTCCTCTATCCAATAGAGTGGCGAAGTCACGCCTCTTCTGGTAGAGCCCATGGGACCTATGAGATCGAAAAATATGAATGGGTTTCAATGGAGAGAAAGTCATTATTTTCTGGTCCCAGTCTTTATATGCCCTGGATTACACAAATGTTGTTTGTGGATTTAAATGATTGGATTTATAATGGTTTCCACCTCTATCCCTCCCTTGGAAAAAAGCGGTGAAGTGGAGCAGGGAGATTGCCATGTCTGTGCCAGAGTGGTGGTGACGTATATCATTCGCTTCGACAGCAGCAAGGGGCTGTAGTTCACAAACGGCCTCACACAAAACCTAACATTATCAAACTTTTTCGCAAAATTCTTTAGTTTTCTTTGCATGAAAAATTATCATTGAAATCCACAAACATAATCCAGGGCATATAAAGACTGGGACCAGAAAATAATTACTTTCTCTCCATTGAAACCCAGTCAATGGAGGCTAAGGGAGGAACGTCCTCCCTGAAGTAATTGTCAATAGGCGATAGGGGGTGCTAATGTCCCTTTACCCAGGGAAACGAACATAACATAGGCATTAAAGTAGTCCTATTTAAGGGCATTAATTCATTAAAGTAGTCTGGACAATCTACATGTTTTATTCTCAACAATGTTAAGGAGGATCTTCCTCCCTCTCCTCACTGGAGAAGCCTCCACTGATACACAGTGGTGTGTGTCCTAGGCCCTCGGTTCTCAAAGTGGGGTCCCCGGACCCCCGGGGGTCCGCTGCGCGTTGCCAGGGGGTCCGTGAAGAGCTTGTTGTTACAACATAAACATACCGGTATTTATGGAAAAAATGCTGGGCCTGTCGTCATTACTCCCGTCGGCGTAACGTTAAACCAATGAACACTCGGCTTTTACATTACGTCAAACTCCCTCAGGCTTTACCTTCACATCTCGCTCCTAAATAACTAAATAAAAGCCAATTAAACAGGCGCATTGTGTTCAGCCCTCCCCCTGCTTTAATTTTCGGCCAATAGTAACTCTGTTAACATTGCGTCAACCTGTCAACGCATGCTCGAGTCTGAAAACTTTCAAGTGGCCTACTGAGGAGAATCCACGATGGATAAATATTTAAAAAGTCCCAATACTGATAATCCTAAACAAAGCGGAAAAGTGAGGAGGTACGATGAAAACTACATTGCCTTTGGATTTATTGAGAACAGTTGTGGGAAGCCGATGTGCGTTGTGTGTCTTCAAGTGTTAGCGAATGAAGCCCGCTAAGCTAAAGCGTCATCTCCTAACCAAGCACCCGGAGCACAGTGATAAATCGAAGGAATTCTTTGTGAGGAAAAGTGAAGAATATCCATCAACGATCAAAACTCACTAATTTGGCCACAACGTCTGAGAGGGCACAGAAGGCTTCATTTTTAGTGGCTCAGCAGATCGCAAAATGCAAGAAGCCTCATACCATCACACAAGAGCTGATCCTCCCAGCAGCATTGGGTATGTGTGAGATAATGCTCGGGACAGAGGCAGCAAATAAATTAAAAAGCATACCCCTCTCCGATGACACCGTGAAGCGGAGGATCGATGACCTGTCGGATGATATCTTATCGCAGCTTCTGCGGAGACTTCGTTGCAGTGAGGTGCAATTTTCCATACAGTTGGACGAATCATCTGATGTGGCTAGCGCAGCACAGCTGATCACTCTTGTTCGCTACCTGTGGGATGGAGCCATTCTGGAGGACTTCTTGTTCTGCAAAGAGGTCCCTGGCAGGACAACCAGCGAGGAGGTATTCAAGATCCTGAACGAGTTTTTTGAGTTCCATGAGCTGAGTTGGGAAAAATGTGTGGCAGTTTGCACTGATGGAGCTGCAGCAATGACGGGCCGAAAGAGCGGCGTTGTCGCTCGGATAAAGGCAGTAAATCCCAAAGTGAAATCTGTGCACTGTATGCTCCACCGGCAAGCGCTCGCCTCCAAAGGTATGGAACCAGATCTGCACTTTGTGTTGAGTACAGCTGTAACTGCAGTTAATTTTGTTAAGTCGAGGGCATTGCAGTCACGTTTGTTTGGGCAACTTTGTCGGGAGATGGATGCGGGCCATGACACACGGCTTTACCATTCTGAAGTAAGGTGGCTCTCTCGTGGAAGGTGCTTCAGCGGGTATTCGAGCTACGCAGCGAGATGCCAGAGTTTCTGAGGAATGAAAAGCCCGACCTCGCAGAGTTTTTTTCCGACCCTGAATATGTTGCCAAATTGGCATATCTTGTCGATGTATTCAACATTCTCAATAGCCTCAACCTCTCCATCCAGGGACGCTATGCATCCATCCTTGACTTTAGCGACAAAATAACTGCTTTTATGAGGAAAACTGAGCTATGGAGAAGAAGACTCCAAGATGGAGTGACCGACATGTTCCCGCAACTCACGGATTATCTTCACGCAAACAACCTGTCAGTTGCTGCAGTGAAAGAGGTAGCCACCTCTCACCTCACTGCACTCAGCAAGCACTTCAAATCGTACTTCGCAGACGTGAATACTGATGCTTGGGACTGGGTGCGAGATCCCTTTGCGCCAGGAGTAACATGTAGCGGCCTCACTAGCAAAGCAGAGGATGAGTTGGTGGACTTATCTTGTGATCGGACTCTGAAGGCCCGATTCCAGCAGGTGAGCCATGTAGACTTTTGGCCCTCCCCCTCACGTGAGTATCCTGAGCTCACAGCACAGGCCATGCAGGTATTGCTACCATTTCCTCCTCCTAAGTTAAAAAGTTTGATTCTCTCTGTACCTGTTACTGCATCAGTAAATTTTCATTGTCTTTTAGCACTTTACTTATCAAAAGCCTTTGCACTATTGTTGCAGTTCATTTTTATTTGTCAATATATATATTGTCTGTTACATCAATGTTTTTTGCACTGACTGTTGTCACTTTCATTCATTGTTATTTGCCGTAATGAATTACCAAATGGCCCAACTATTTGTGTGTATTTGGGCGTAATTTTTATACACACATTTATAAAAAATAGTAAAATCTATTTACAAATTGTAAAGTTATGCCAAAATACAATAAAATGCTTATTTAACACTATTGTGGTATTAGCACTGAATGATTGAAGCATAAAAGAGTTCAAAAGCATCTAACAGAAAAAATAGAGATGAGCCTATGATTACATTTGTGTGCGGTTATGTGGGGGTCCTTGAAATAAATTCTGCCCTATGGGGGGGTCCCCGGCCCCATATAGTTTAAGAACCCCTGTCCTAGGCATCTCCTGTGATGAACCTTAAAGCAGAGTGAAAAAGGAGGAGTGCAGGTGTTTAAGACATGAATGTGATGCATGCCGAAAAACCACATCACATCCAACATTATTAAAAACGAGGTACCTAAATATTTATGTGATTATTCTTCAAGGATACTAAACACACATAGCTAAACATAACTTCTCTTGGGCCCTATTTTAACAGTCTGAAACGCAAGTGAGAAGCGCCAAACACAAGTAGCTTTGTGGGCAGTTCTATGGCGATGTTGCTATTTTACCGGCGGATGAATGACTCTTGCGCCCGACGAAAATCTAAAAAGGGTTGCCCTGAAGTAGCCTAATTACCCGTAGGTGTGGTTTGGGCGTAACGTTCAATAAACCAATGAGAGTGCCATCTCCCATCCCCTTTAAGAGCCATGCGTGCATTTGAATCGGACAAATTGATATTTTGACAGCGCGTTTGCAGTCTCCGATATTAGACAACTGCATGATAATCTTCGAATGGCTCAGTTTATGGCCAAATAATATGGCCTAATTCACACATAATATGGCCTAATTCACACTTGCATTGGAGCAAATTCCGTGGCCACATCACGGACAATTGAAGTGATTCCGTCAGACCACCACGGATTTTGAGTTAAGCCCCCGCTGTGGTCAAATGTGGCACACACACAGATTGAAACGGGAGCACACACACAGATTGAAACGGGAATCTGTGTGTGTGCCACGGAATATCCAACCCGGTATCACGCGATTGCGTGCTCATGCAAACGAACGTTAATCTATTGAAGCGTGTTCCAGAGTACGAATGTTTTTACAATATATTTGTATTGTATTTAATTGTTTAATCGAATAGCAACAGATGACGCGATCGTCTGTTGCCGGGAAACGGGCGATCGCGTCAAATGACGTAGGACGCAAATGTTCAAGAACCTTCCTACGTCCTACGTCATTTGACGCGATCGCCCGTTTCCCGGCAACAGACGATTGCGTCGTCTGTTGCCGGGAAAAGTAAAAACTGTTACAGTAAAAACAAGTGTTATCTAGCGATCCGTTATCTGTATTATGTTATTTCGTCTTTTGGAAACATGAGCCGAATGTTTTTTGCAACCTGCCCGGCAACAGAGGATCGCGTCGTTTGTTGCCAGGCAGGTTGTCAAGATGTAAACAACTGATGACGTAGGCCGGTACAATTTTCGCCCCCGGTACAATTTTAACGTGACACAGCCAATCAGAATCAGAGTATTCCCCCAGACCGTGGTCTAAACAATATTATTCACGAGTTATAAACAACCCCTACACATCAATATTAATGATAACCCTGTGGAAATTGCCATAAGTGAGAGATACAATTTCGCACGTTGAGCACACAGTTGTGTGACTCGTTTATTTAGTAAGAGAGAAACAGGAAATCAAAACGTGCTGAAGGTAAACAAATCCCGCATGGGCTCTGACGTCATGAGACGCTCGTAATCCTTAAAAGGGACAGCGATCCCTGAACCACCAAGATAGTAAACGACATGCCTAACACAATTGAAAGAACAACACATAACAAAATACTGTAGGTGAATTATGTTACACTCACTACAACCCATTAAATACGGTATGATTTCTAGATGTCATGGCAACGTCCGCTCGCGACACTGGACTTGCAATCGAGGCATCGACGCGGACGTTCATTCACATAGCCAAAAACAAGAGAATAGATGGCTAGATAAAATAAACATCAAGACATACAATTCTAAAAAGAACAGATGAAGCAGCTACCCTTTTTTCCTTCGCGGTTTGCCTACAGAGCAGCGCACCTGCATTTAATATATCCGTGTATTGTCACAATTTCTCAGTATCAAAGGTGAAAGTAGAAACGGGTGGCCAAAAGCTGTCGTATTGTTAGTTATCACAGACAATTTTAAGTAGAAACGGGTGGCCAAAAGCTGTCATTTGTTAGTTATCACAGACAATTTTCAACAATGAATGATCTGTACGGAGCTCCATAAGGGACATTAGGGAGAACTCTCCCGGACAGAACCTTAGTTTGGAAGTCATGCTTAGTGACACGACAAATAGCCTACTTCCAATTGAAATACAAAATTTAGAAAATAGGCCTACGTGTTCCTGATCACGTTTCAATAGATTAAATAACGTGACAGTGACACGTATTTTCGTGAGACCATACCCGTACTTCCATGAGTATACTTAAAGGAAGTATACTATCCGCACTGTCTACTACGTTAATTTTTCAGATGTGAGTGCTGTTCCAAATCGAGTACTCTGTGGTGCACTAACCGGAAATTACGATCACGTTTGCCGCCGTGGCTCCTCCCCCGCAATAAACATCCCGCTTTGAACGGTGAACTCTTTACGCCTAGCAGCTATAAAAAGCTATAAAAACTACAAAATGACTCTATTAATGCAGACTATGTGGGAAATGCGCCGACTTTGGCTCAGCCTGGCTCCGCCTCTTTCGCTACGTAGCTAAGATGGCTGCCGTTGAGTACGGGGGGGAGCATAGAGGGGGGAGTGTCCTTCGATCCACACTTCACGATTAGCCCGTTTTGAGTACGGCATCCGGGTCCTTGAAGTATACTTCTTTTCGCCGGATCTGAATTGGAACGTACTGCGTACTCAAATTTTGGCTAGTAAGTACGGACAGTACGGGTATTGCAACACGGCACTGTACTTACGTGACACAAACCAACAACGCAAACGTTCTCTCCCACTTGAGATGACGTCTTTCATTATAGGTTCATGGGTCTGATTCGCCGATTTCCCATGCTGATATCCCCGGAGATTCTCGGGCATCTTCGACAATTTGGCTCTAGATTGTCTCTAAATAATATAATTATAGCCTAATTATATATAGCCAGTAGTCGAGTTGAGGGGGGATGGGGGGGATGGCATCCCCCTTAGGTATTAAAATGGTCAAAACCATCCCCCTTATGAAACGACCATCCCCCCTTCCCATCCCCTGTTATTTGATCAATTAATGTTGAAATATTGCCTGTGTGGTGGTTATCATAATTCACCCACGGAACTATGGGTGGGGGGGGTGTTTAGTACGGACCCGTTGAGCGGACGGAACGACCGTCCAGTTTAGTCCGGTTTTGACTTTACGAATGAACGTCTTTTTGTATTGTGTTCATTAAAACTTTGTGCTGGATACTCCGCCTCCGACTCCCGTCTCTCGGCACTACACTGGTGACCCCGACGAAGGTCTCGCTGAAGCTTCAGAGACCAAAACGAACATGGCGAATAATGCTTTTATTAAGTTGCCGGAGTTCTGGGAGTTTTCACCGACGGCGTGGTTCGCGCAGACAGAGGCGCAGTTCGCCATCCGTGACGTCACGGACGACACTACACGCTACTACCACGTCGTGTCGGCGCTGGGGAGATCCACTGCGACCCGGGCGGCGAATTTCATAACGAATCCCCCGGACCACGGCAAGTACAGGGACCTCAAAGCCTTCCTATTGAAGACTTTTGGGCTGTCACAGTCAGAGCGGGCCCAACGCTTGTTGGCTATTCGGGGCCTCGGGGACAGCAAACCCTCTGAGCATATGGAGATGATGCTCAACCTGCTGGGTGCTGAAGGACCTAACTTCCTCTTCATGGAGCTGTTCCTCCAACACATGCCACCACAGGTCCGGACGGCGCTCGCGGGCACGAGGATTACTGAGCCACGTGCGTTGGCGGAGGAAGCCGACCGTTTTTTCCTGGCTGCTCAGAGTTTCGCACCCGAAGTGCTAGCCTCAACACGCAGTGCCTACCCACCGGACAGGGACAGGCTGACCAACAGAGCCCCAGTGGCCGACGATGGCAGTGCCAGCAATGGTATGTGCTATTTCCACGCGCGTTTCGGCGCTAAGGCAAAGAGGTGCCGGTCCCCGTGCAACTTCAAGCCGACGGGAAACGCCAAGGCTTGCGCTCATTAGTGGCCGTGAGTGCAGGCACATCAACCCGGCTATTGTTCATCAGGGACGCTCTCTCCGGCCGCGAGTTTCTTTGCGACACCGGGGCTCAGAGGAGCGTCCTGCCGGCTACGGTGGAGGACACGCCACGGCCCCTGGCGTCCACGGTCCACAGTTGAGGTCCGCTGACGACACACCCATCCGCACGTATGGTACAAAGACCGCGGACCTGTGCTTGGAGGCCAGCGATTCAGGTGGGATTTTGTCACTGCCGACATCTCCTTTCCCCTCCCGCGCGCGGATTTCCTTTGTGCGCACAATCTGCTTGTAGACGTGAAAAACAACCGCCTAGTGGACGCACGGACGTTCTCATCGTTTGAATGTGCCCGCGGTCGGGCGGCTTACGGCGGGGCTCTCAGCTCCCTCTCAGAGGGGGACGAATATCAACGCCTGCTCAGGGAGTTCCCCGGTATAACCCGACCTACCAATTCCGCGGTCACGGCGAAACATGGAGTGGAGCATCATATAGACACCAAGGGCCCACCCGTCTATGCTAGGGCCCGACGGACTCAACCCGGACAGGCTGAAAGTCGCTAAGGTCGGATGTTCGCCAACATGGAGCGCCTGGGCATCATCCGAGCCGCTCTGTGACAGCCCTGGGCCTCACCCACTCCACATCGTTCCCAAGCCAGACGGCTGGGTGGCGACCGTGTGGGGATTACCGGCCGCTCTGAACGACGATACCAGACCCTGACCGCTACCCAATCCCGCACATCCAGGACTTCTCGCACACCTGGCGGGCAAGCGGGTCTTCTCGAAGGTGGACCTGGTGCGCGGTTTACCACCAGGTGCCGGTGCATTCCCTCGGACATCGCCAAGACAGCGGTGGTGACGCCGTTCGGGTTGTTCGAATTCTGCATATGCCGTTCGGGCTCAGGAACGCGGCTCAGACCTTTCAGCGTTAATGGACCGGCGCTCAGGGAGATGCCCTTCGTTTTCGTGTATTTGGACGACATCCTGGTCGCCAGCTCCTCCGAAAAAGGAGCACCAGGGTCACCTACGCGACCCTCTTCATGAGGCTCGACCCGCACGGGCTGATCGTCAACCCGGCGAAGTGCCTGTTTCGGAGTTGTCCTCCATCCACTTCCTGGGCATCTCATCAACAAGAGGGGGCCGCCCCTCTTCCGTCGAAGGTGGAGGCAATTTCTGCTTTCGCCCCGCCCACACACGGCTCGGGCGCTCCGGGAATTCCTGGGGATGGTGACGTTTTACCACCGGTTCATCCGCCAGGCGGCTCACGTCATGCGCCCACTGTACGGGGCTCTCAAGGACAAGTCCCCTAACCAGGCTGTCGACTGGACGGCGGAGAGGGAGAAGGCGTTCGAGGCCACGAAGGCCGCCTTGGGCGAAGCCGCCATGTTGGCCCATCCATCGCATGATGCCCCCATCGCCATCACCACCGACGCGTCTGACTACGCCGTCGGCACGGTACACGAGCAATGGGTCGATGGTGCCTGGCAGCCGCTCGCCTTTTTCAGTCGCCAGTTGACCCCCAGGGAGCGCAAATACAGCGCGTTCGACAGGGAACTCCTTGGACTCTGGCTGGCAATCCGCCATTTCCGATTCCTCCTGGAAGGGCGGGAGTTTGCGGCTTTCGTGGATCACAAGCCTCTGACGTTCTGCATGTCCAAGGTGGCGGAGCCGTGGTCGGCCCGCCAGCAGCATCAGCTGGCGTACATCTCCGAGTACACCACGGACATCCGACACATTGCTGGCAAGTCTAACGTGGTCGCAGACTGCCTCTCGAGAATGGTCATCGGGGCTGTCCAACTGGGCCTGGATTACGTCCGCATGAGCGTGGACCAGGCCTTCGACCATGGGGTCCAGGCCCTGAGGGATTCGGACACGGGATTGCGCCTGGAGGAGGTCGCGGTTGACGGCTCGGACGTGAGGCTATGGTGCGACGTCTCCACAGGCCAGCCTCGACCGCTGGTCAACAATAAGCGACAAGGACAGCTTGATCTGAGGGACTACTTCGGCTTTAAGAGGACAAAAAGTACCACCGAAGGTAAGTCAAGAATACTTATGATATGTCACCAAAGGTGTAATCTCTGGACAGAGGCGATAACAACACAGTTAAGGATGTTATGATAATGCGCTTACTTGTGCTCTGCGCTCAGTAAAGGTGTTCGTTACTTAGCAACGCAGGGCCGCTTGTCATGCTAGTCATGTCTAAACTTAAATCACCGCCTGAATTTTATTACAATATTCTATAAAACCCGTACAACAACAGCCTAAAATATTGGCATCGGAACTAGACTGTTTTTTGTGTAACATTTAACAGTTCAAACAGATATAGTTTGGAGCTTACGGTTTTTTTCTTGTTAACTAGCCTTACGCCAGGCAGCTAGCTGCTAGTAGCCAACGTCAGGTTAGACTTTTCATACATTCATAAAGTTAATGTCAGATTTGATTTCTTCAAACTGCGTTCGCATCTGTGTAGCGCGCGCGACAGAGAGGGAGAGGGACCTAGAGACTGTGCGTGTGTGAGGCAGTGTGCGTGTGTGAGGCAGTGTGCGTGTGTGCTTCAGGAGCATCCTGATTGGCCGGTTTCGGTAAATCAACCAATCAATTTTCAGTGTGGGCGGGCTTTTATCTCTTCTCCCGAAACGAATTAATCAGTTCAGTGTACAGGGGCACCATGGCACAGGGAGAGTGCCCCCAAAAAAGAAAGACATTTTAAAGTTGCAATGGAATACAAATAAAAGCAGTTAACATAAACAGGATAGTAGTAGCAGCATATAATAAATAGTAAAAGTAATCTACATATTTTTGCTTTTATAACTTTTAGGGACCACAACAGAAATACGTAGACCTGGGGGGGAATACCTCCCTGAAATGAATTTTTGCAGGTTGGGATGTCTGTAAATGTGATGCATGCCTCCGAATTGTGTGATCACGGCATCTGGTGGTTGAATGTCATCGCTCTTATTTTATATGAAAAAAAACATAACTTGACAGTAGGCCTACTTCACTGTCTGCTCATTCTAACAAAACCATAATGCCGTTGTTTTCTTCATATAGAGCAGGATAATCATGGCGAGGAAGCAGGAAGGAGAGCAGAGGAGCCTAGAGCTGGAGAAGGAACGGGTTTGATAATTCACAATAGACACTTTTCTTTTTCGAAGAGGGGGAAATGTAGCTAATCCTACCAAGGGGGGGTTTAATATAGATTTTATGTTTTTGTGGTAGAAAAAAGAAGGGAGGAGGAGGAGGAGGCAGAAGCAGAGGAGCCTAGAGCTGGAGAAGGAACAGGTTTGATAATTCACAATAGACACTTTTCTTTTTCGAAGAGGGGGAAATGTAGCTAATCCTATAATAATAATAATAATAAGTGGGGCTTTAACACAGATTTGATGTTTTTGTGGTAGAAAAAATAAGAGAGGCGGAGGAGGAGGCAGAAGCAGGGCAAGATAGTGTCGATGATTCTGACCAAAATAACCAGGGAGATGATGAGCAAGATATCCCTGAATGCTGGACATCTACCAAGTTCAGGGAGAAAAAAAAGTATTATCCATGGCTAATATGTCAAAGCAAAAAACTTGGCTGCCTAACCTGCCAGAAAATGAAAGTAGTTGGGCCAAGTACAGGTGGGAGCAGCCAGTTGCATATTGCTGATGAGTGGTCCAACGTTAAAGTTACAGCCTGTGGTGCAAACCGAGCAGCACAGCTGCAGTCTCTTCGTAAGAAAATACACAAGCATAGAATGTCAGACTATCACCAAGCAGCTGAGAAAACCATGGAAAAAGCAAAAGAAAAGACATTGGAAACATTGACTTCTGAAATGCAAAGGGATCACTTCTTAACTACTGATAGGGTATTTCGTACAGTGTACAAGATGGTAAAATCTGGAAGGCCTTTCACAGATCTACTGTCCGATATTGATCTGCAAGTCTTGAATGGACTAGACATGGGAAGAACTTTACATTCAGACCATTCCTGTGCAACAATCAGCCAACACATAGCAAATGAAATGCGAAAGAGAGTAGTTGGAAAGGTCCTTCAAAGTGGAGCAAAACTTTCTGTTATGATAGATGAAGCTACAACTGACAGTAAAAAATCAGTATTGATAATTTATATTAGAGCGAGCCTAGGGATGATTGAAGAGCCCCTAACATTCTTCTTGGATCTAGTTGAGCTTTCTGCTACCAATGCAGGTGAAATTTATCAAGCTCTAATGAATAACCTGTCACATCATGGCTTCTCTGAAGCTATTCTGAGTGAACGCTTTGTTTGCTTTGCATCAGATGGAGCTTCTGTAATGCTTGGAAGTAAAGCAGGTGTTGCAACCAAAATTGTAGAAAAGTTTCCAAACGTAATGGTGTGGCACTGCATGAACCACCGTCTTGAGTTGAGTGTTGGAGATGCTGTTGAAGAAACTGTAGGGATGAATGACTTCCAGTTTTTCTTTGACAAAGTGTACAGTCTCTATCATGCATCGGCCAAAAACCGTCGTGAGCTCACTGAATGTTGTGAGGAACTTGCTTTACAGTGTCTGAACATAGGGAGAATTCTCAGCACTAGATGGGTGGCATCCAGTTACAGGACCATTAAAGCTGTATGCAGGGCCGTAGGACTGCGGGGACAAAGGGGACAGTTGTGGGGGGCCCAAGACAGAGGGGGGGCCCATGACCCCCCCCCCCCCCGTCAACAATCGTTCCCCCCCCCCCTCCCCGTCAACAATCGCTCCGCCCCCCCCCCGTCAACAATCGTCCCGGACCCCCCCCCCCGTCGACAATCGCTCCGGACCCCCGTCCCCCCCCGTCCCCGTCAACAATCTGGCGCAGGGGGCCCAGTAGCTATAGTATAGGGGCCAGGATTTGGTGCTACGGCCCTGGCTGTATGGCAGCAGTACCCTGCAATCCACAAGCACCTTTCTAATGCCTCAGTTGATCCTAAAAGAAGTTCAACAGAGAGATGCATGTTCAGTGGTTTAATAGATCGCCTTTCTAATGCCACCTTTGTGCACAATCTTGGAATCATGTATGACGCTTTGGAAGAGTTGTCTGATTCTCTCTCTCTCTTCAAGACAGAAACATGACGCTCCCCAAGGCTGTAGCAACTCTCAGTCGGCAGGTCCGTGTGTTGAAGTCCATGGCAGAGCAGCCTGGACCAGCGGCAGAAGTGGCTCAGACTGCAATGGGTTTGAAGCTATTCAAAGGGGTGCCACTGACAAATAATTTAAGACACAGCAGAGAAATAAACCACCAAGATTTCTTTCATGCTTTGGCTGCTAAAATTGAATCAAGAATGGGATCACTGCCTGGAAAACAGAGAAGCAAAGAAGAGTACCAGAGCTTCTTAACAATGTCAAAGTGCTGCAGCCATCAAACTGGCCAGATGTGTGGTGTTCGTTATGCCGAAAAGGAAATACAGGAACTCTGCTCCTTTTTCAAGCTTGATAATGGCAGACAAATTCAGAGAGGAATGAGGGAATATTGATATGGTGAAACTCAAATCTGTTGGTGAAATGACACCACAAGCACCAGAAGAGCTAAAACCCCTCCTTCAAGCAGTGAACACACTGGTCATCTCCACAGCTGAGTGTGAGCGTGGGTTCAGTCAGATGAATTTTAACCACAACTAGAAACACGCTGGAGGTGAAAAGTATGTCAGCCTTGCTTTTCATCAAGTGTGTTGGCCCTCCGCTACAACTGTTCAAACCAGATGTTTATGTCAAGTCTTGGCTTCAAAGTCATTGCTTGGCTAATGATCTGAGAGCAAGAGCCTGGAAAGTTTGCATTAAAAAACATGATTACGAAACTCTCTGGAAGCTTCTATAAGATACTGTAGGGAGAATGGGGTAGGTAGCCATTGAACAAAACTGGTCAGTTTATTTGTATTTGTATTATATCATATTGTAT